>NC_068368.1:57768495-58038495 GCF_020536995.1 Dreissena polymorpha | reverse complement strand
GACCATGCAACATTTGTTACTGGGTAAGAATTGTTCATATGTCAATTTTAATAGTTTACCACACTCTGTGAACACGGGGCTGAACGCATGTGACTAAGTTTCGTCCCGGGTTAGCTTGTACAATCCGCACAGGTTAATCAGGGGAGACAATTTCCACCTAGACTGGAATTTCATTTCAAAGAGACTTCCCTTTAACAAAACATTCTTTAAAGGCGGACGGTGTACAGTCCGCACAGATTAATCAGGGGAGACAATTTCCGCCTGGACTGGAATTTCACTTAAACCGACTTCCCTTTAACAAATCATTCCTTAAAGGCAGACGGTGTACAGTACGCACAGGTTAATCAGGGGAGACAATTTCCGCCTAGACTGGAATTTCACTTAAACCGACTTCCCTTCAACAAAACATTCCTTAAAGGCGGACGGTGTACAGTACGCACAGGTTAATCAGGGGAGACAATTTCCGCCTAGACTGGAATTTCACTTAAAAGAGAATTCCCTTTAACAAACCATTCCTTAAAGGCGGACGGTGTACAGTCCGCACAGGTTAATCAGGGGAGACAATTTCCGCCTAGACTGGAATTTCACTTTAAAGATTCTTCCCTTTAACAAAACATTCTTTAAAGGCGGACGGTGTACAGTCCGCACAGGTTAATCAGGGGAGACAATTTCCGCCTAGAATGGAATTTCACTTAAATGAGACTCCGTTTAAACAAAACATTCTTTAAAGGCGGACGGTCGTCCATGATTAGCCTGTTGGACTGCACAGGCTTATCTAGGAAGACAATTTACACACATGCATTAATCCCGATTTTTCCAGAACGACGATCATTTAAAGTTATTTCGTTTTCTATATTTTCGTTTTTCTGATTATCTTACTAATAATTTTAAGTCTTAGCATGTGTGACATAGATCGGTTTCCATTATCTGCCACTGTAATACGGATGCATTTGTATTACTTTTGTATGTCGATAACTTTTATTCAAATGAGACAAATGTCCAGCTTTTGTTTTAAGACCTGTGCCTAAGTTAGCATCTTTAAATCCACACAATGAGACTGGTTATGCGAAAATGGGTTTTGTGTGTTTTTCAATGTGCGGCAATCGTAGCTCTACCCAGCTTGCACACCAGCTATCTTGTCCTTTATAAAGTCACGAAAGGTTGTGTGGGTTTGTAAGCGGACAGTATAGCTCCTGGGCAGTCTGCGTGGCTGCGTAGGCTCTTCTGGAACTGCACTGACCGCATATGACATAACACCCATTTTTGCATGACGGGGTCATACATATTAATCGATGGGATTATAAACAAGATTAATTTCATATTTTTCAGATATGACCTTGTGCTGGGTGATGCTGATCTTTTAGGTAAATAATCTAAGTGCGCCATTAATATTTTACGTTGTAAGTTTTGTTTACCTTCAATCGTGTAGTTTGTATGCACGATTTCATTATGGGCGATTTGAATAACGCATTTTATTTTACATATATCTGTTTGATGTTATCTTTCAAATAGAGTCTCGTTTGCTTTATGAGATTAAACTGTCTTTTCTGTCAACAACCCGTCTGAAACACCTTATAATCAGTATTATTCTCGAGACATTCATTTTCATTTTTTTTTCGTAATTTGACCAATCCTCGAATTTACACAATATATCGGAAAATGTTCGTGGTTTTCCACAAAATCACAAATCTACTCATTTACAAGTCCACCAAAATGAATTGTTCGAAACGCCACAAAATGTCATGCCGACATAAAGGGCATAAAGGATTCAATAGAACTCAAACGGTGCAATCAACAATGTGCTTTTATGGCTATAACATGTCAATCCAAAAGCTTGATTATTTGCCGTGTAATAAAATGAGTAGATCTACAAGTGAACTTCCCTACTTGTCATGCAGGCTACTCGTATGCAGATACCATGTGCAAACAGTCATCCTTCTCTTCCGGGTACCACACGTCCGTCATAGAGTTCACGTCCACTATCTCTCGAACATGGGCGCATGAACTCGGACATGGGTAAGCTGGTTTACTCCAATACGGACATTTGTATTCGTTTGTTGTAGAATCAATAATTATGCAATCTTCACGCAGAGTTGTCGTTCCCCTCCATCACAAGAAAATCCTACCAGATTTGGTAGGATATTTTTTTAAGAATTATATCATGAAAAGAAGTACCATTCTCTTTACATTTGACAATATTATATCAGTTTAGTTTCATGATACAAATTTAAGTACCTAAATTTAACAAAAATGTAAAAATAACAACGGTAAAGTTATTGTACCACGTGGCTCGGCTATCATCACGTGGTTGGTTATGACGACAGAAATTTGATCGAGGTGTGCTGGTTCCAGTCAAATCTCTGCTATGAGGTTGATAATTATAAAGTGACGTATAAACAATGCTGGACGGAAATGAGGCAATATCTCAATAGTGTACATGTCTTTAGTTCATGAATGACTTTATTCTGTTTGAACTATACTATATTTGTAATATTACAAAACTCGTTTATTTCGTTGGCTGACTTTCTGAACTATTACCCGTATTTAAGTTTGTTTATACGTGTCAGCGTGTTATCTGTTTTGAAAGAAATGCTATCAAGATCGCACACAATCGCTGGTAAAAATGTAAAAGACAATTTTTGAAGATCTCTCATCAGCTTTTATTTATCGGCATTGAATATAGTATATACTAATATTGTCATCAAAGAGTGCTTTGTGCGGTCCGTACATGCACTATAGCGATGACAGTTTCCGCTGTTATGGTATGTTTCGTTTTGAGGAAGTCTCTTCTTAGACAAATCCAGTTAAGGCGAAAAGTGTCTTTATTGATTAGATTGTTCGATACCACAGGCTAATATGTTACGATACTTAACGCATATGCATTGAGCCCAGATTTCCTATACCAAGGCTCAAATGTATTACCTGAATGAATAAATGAGTCGCGTTCTGATATAACTGGGCTTAATGCATGTGTGTAAAGTGTCGTCCCAGATAAGCTTGTGCAGTCCGCACAGGCTAATCAGGGACGACACATCCCGCTTTGATGGTATTTTTAGTTTCAAGGAAGTCTCTCCCTACACAGAAAATCTATTTTAGGAGGAAAGAGTCATATCTGATTAGCCTGTGCGGACTTCACAGGCTAATTTGGGATGGCATTTTATGTATATGCATTAAGCCCAGTTTTCTCAGAACAAGACTCAAATATACTGTTATTCAATAGATTGGGAATGCTACACGACCAGGATGTTGGTTGCGGCGACCAGACCTACATTATGTCTGCAGGTTCCATCAGTCAACTGTCTGACACGGCCGCATATTCGAAGACATTTTCTACTTGCTCATATCTGAGTTTACAGAAGTACACGAATCGGTAAGAGTTTTAGATCTCGAATTTAGGTACCTTTTACTTTTAGATCGCTGCTATGCTGTGTACATGTCAAGATTAAAACGTGACTTCATTTGATATTTGCTTTTACATCCACATTTTGCAGCAGAATCCAATTTGAATCTTAACTTTCGCTCCATTTATTGTCGCTGATATGCAAGGAAACAATTTATCCGCACATGACACGATGTGTTTGTAATGAATATGGTACATGTAAACTCATTTTTGAAATATAAACATGTCGCATTATTTGTAGCATTTCTGGCGTCGATTTGCGACCCAGTTGCTTCATGCCAACACGCACTGATGTCCGTGAAGGACATTCTACGTCGAGGCAACAGGTAACATGCGAACCTCTCACGGAAACATGCGAAAGTCTCACGGAGACAGGCGACTCAAAAGCCAACATGTGTATAATAGTGAGTATAATTCAGGGTGTAGGATCGACGGGGTTCACTGGGGAGGCGGAAAACTACAACGGGCGAGGCATGGTCAGGGGTGATAACCCCAAAAAAGGGTTAGGGTAAGGATAAGGGTTAGGTGTCGGGTTAGGGTAAGGGTTGGGTTTAGGCTAACCCAAACCCTAACCCAACCCCTAACACTAACCCTAACCCTTACCTTAACCCTCTAACCCCCCCTTGCGCAATACCATACCATGCCTCGCCCGTTGTAGTTTTCCGCCTCCCGGTTCACTGGGGTTTAAAAACGTTCTATACAGAAAGAGAACACACCGTTAAGAACTTATTTTTTGCAATTATCTCAAGTTATTTAAATATGCTTGCAAAAATCTAGAGTGCATAAGAGACAGTTTTTCTTGCAGGTTATGCCGATATCTTAAGATTTACGAGTACATTATTTAATAGTCTGAAATCGATGCCAAAGTTTCACGTTGCGTGCAGCACAAACCACACGTCGTGTTAAACCACATAAACCACAAATGTATATGAATGTTACACATATCGAATTTTTGGCAATACTCAATAAAGTAATTCTGGTGTTTTTCACATAGCCATATGCCGCATAAAAAACTGTATTTTATGCACTAGTTGAAATTCTTCAGAATATTTGTTATAAAAAAGGCACCACTTACCGGGGTGTTAACATCCATTAACATCCATTTGTAAACCCCATACAGTCACGTGAGCCAGAATTATACTGATTAACTCGAACCCATAACATATGAGCGTAGATTCATATTCATCATGTTATATATTGCAAGTGTCTTAAAAATGTATTTAGTTTCGTTTGTTAATAGTTGTTATACGTATAACTTAACGAGTTTTGTTTTTAAGAATTTGTATACAATTCGTGTATAATAAATGTTAGTAAAACATATTAATCCTTACAGGGTCGATTTGAAACCAGCACTTTATCCGCTATTGCTTTTGAACCTGCAAATGTCACTCCATTGAAAATGGCTCAGACCTCTTTCACATGCCCATGTGTAACAACAGAGTGTTGCCGAGGCGTGTTTCGCTCAACAAGACCAAAACATTGCTGTGTTTCAAGCTGTGTTCGACTCCTGACAGTTTGGGGAGCTGATTGCATATATCGTCCAGGACAACCTCCACCAACAACAACATCAACAACTATCATACCGACTTCAACATCAACTCCAACAACAGCGTCAGTACAAACAACTATAACTCCAACTGCGACAACAGCAACATCAGTACAAACAACTATAACTCCAACTGAAACAACAGCAACGTCAGAACAAACAACTATAACTCCTACTGCGACAACAGAAACGTCAATACAAACAACTATAACTCCAACCGCAACAACAGCAACGTCAATACCAACAACAATAACTCCAACAGCGACTTCAACCATGACAGTATCTGTGACAACGTCTGTTACCACTTCTACTGTGACACCAACGCCATGTATATGCTCTAATACTGCGTGTTGTCGAGCATATTGGAGAGGCAATTTCAAGAATAAGCCCTGTAAAGACTGTGGTGGATGCCGTCTGATCATTACTGTTTTTGGAGCCGACTGTGTATTTTAATCATTTAAACAATGGTTGCTGTTTACTTACTAAATTGTAGCCTCCGTTCATATGAGTAAATGTGTTTTGTGAACTTATTTTTATATCGCAGATGACGTGCACATGCTATGGTGTTAACAATAAGATAACATTTGAACAATATATAACCAGCGTCATGCGAAAAAAGTTCTTATTACATATGCGGCCAGCGTAGCTCAAGCCCAGCCTGCGCATCCGTGACTTAATGATGGACAGGGTAGCGCCTGACCAGACTGAACGCATGCTGGCCTGGAGCTACTGTGGCCGCATATAGGATAATACCCAGTTTCGCATCTTCAATATTTGTGAACGAATTTAACTTATTTGTAAACTAATTTAAATTATTTGTAAACCAAAATAACGTCTTTAAGTAAATATGTAGTTTTTTGTTGCTGATTACCTAACAAATTAATTTTTCAGTTATAAAAGAATACCATCATAAACATTTTTGAAATTGTTAAAATAAAGTAAGGAATATAAATAAATAAGTGTCCAAATACTATTTGCGAAGCCCTAAACACAACTTCTGATGTAACCTTTGTTGACATTATTTGCACAAATAAATACCCAACGTGTATTGTTTTTCTTTTGATGTTAATTTCTTACTAATTTTGCATCAATCACATCTCGAACTTCATGTTCATTTGTATTACTTTTGAGGATAAACATAATTAAACTGCGTCAAGCGAAAATGGGTCTTATGCGCTTTGTGATATATGCACATTCGCACAGTTTAGTCAGGAGCTGCGTTGTTTGCTAATCAGACCGCGAAACCTAGCGTGAAGTAACAGCGGAAAGGGTAACGCCTGACCTGACTGCGAAGGCTGGGCCCGTATTCACGAAACAATTCTTAGACTTAAGTTTAAGTATAAAGAAAATTCTTTAAATAAGAATATTTAAGAATTTCTTAAAAGTTGAGTCAAACTCTCCAGTAAACATCTCTATCTATATTATTCTTCATATAGAACATTTTGTTAATGAAATAATCACCAGTGGATCCCTGTATATATTCAAACACTTAACACAGTTTTCTTGGTTCTAATTATATTCTTTATTCTTAAGTCTAAGAATCGGTTGGTGAATACTGGCCCTGGTCTACAGCCACACTGACCGCATGTGCCATAAGACCCATTTTCGCAAGACGCTCCTCATTCTTAATATTTAAATGGAAGCAGTTAATTTTTCCATGAGCACAACAAAATGAAGAAAATATTACCCATGAAATTAAAAAGAGTTTCGGTCTGTGAAAATAGACTTTAATTCGTGTGCGTAAAGTGTCGTCCCAAATTAGCCTGTGCAGTCCATACAGGCTAATCAGGGACGATACTTTCCGCCTGTAAGAAGGACACTTTCTTTAAACGAAAAATATCATGAAGCGGAAAGAGTCGCTACTGATTAGCCTGTGTGAACTGCACAGGCTTATGTGGGACGACACTTTACGCACATGCATTAAACCCCGTTTGCCAGAGCACGGCCCAAATATTAAACTGCATTAACAAGTACTACGATTGAACGCCTTAAAATAACAGGCTCCTCGTGAAAAAATGGATACTGCAGAAAATGAAAGCAATGATAAAGGATTTAAATCATAAACCAAAAGTCTAACTATTGTGTTTTTCTATTTACATGTGATTTTAATTTACATAAATACAAAAAATACGAAACTTAAAGAGCATTCTAAGCGAACTCGATTTAAGAAATAAAAAAAATACTTATACATAAGCAACCCAAGAAAGAAGTCGACAGAAATATATTTACTGTGTGTTTCAGCCGTTTGAATTTGATTCAGTTTACACAAACTGAGTCACAAATGAATTGTTATTTGTTTCGCAATATTGAACAGCCTACATTACAGAGGACGCTTAGCATGTTCACTGTATCATTTTCACGACACGATCAACACACTGAAAGACGACAACAGTTTCCTTACAGCGTTCACTCGAATATTGAAGACTTGTTACAGTTTCCTTACAGCGTTCAGTCGAATATTGAAGACTTGTAACAGTTTCCTTACAGCGTTCTGTCGTATATTGAAGACTTGTAACAGTTTCCTTACAGCGTTCAGTCGAATATTGAAGACTTGTAACAGTTTCCTTACAGCGTTCAGTCGAATATTGAAGACTTGTAACAGTTTCCTTACAGCGTTCAGTCGAATATTGAAGACTTGTAACAGTTTCCTTACAGCGTTCTGTCGTATATTGAAGACTTTTCGCAGCTGAACAAAACATGTAATATTTTGTCATATAATATATATGTCTCTGTGGCGCAATCGGTTAGCGCTTTCGGCTGTTAACTAAAAGGTTGGTGGTTCAAGCCCACCCAGGGACGTGTTAGCTTTTTTCATTTGTTTTGCAAATCAGCCTGATATCCATTCTTCAAACGTTATGTAATAACATACATAAAAAACTGTTTTTTGCAATCATTGTGCAACTTACCTAGTATGCACGTGTTAGAAGTATTTGTTGTTTACCAAAACTTACCATTGTCTAATTAAGAAAGAATTCGTGTACGTTATAGTTTGTTGTCGAATATCGCACGACCGGAAGTTTAGATGCGTAGGGATTAATAACATCACGAGTGTGAAGCACGATTGATTTGAAACAACGCCTATAAACTTTAGGCCGTGGGTTATTCGACAACAAACTATAATGTACACAAATTATTTCGATTCTTAAACACGGTTTTTACTTAAGATGTATGCAATGTATCTTATTTTTCTTTTGTACTATTTTATGTGAAGTTCCGCCCATAAAAATAACTTTCGGCTGTAAGTCGATCAGATCTCCAACTTTCATTCATAAAAAAAATCGGATTATTACGCTGGTGGAAAATGTATCGGCATGTTTTGGTTTAGTTACAGCGCGTGCTTTCAGTGTCTAAGCTCTGTCCATAATTATTGCCGAATAACCCATAGACGATTTCCTTCTTTGTTTATATGAAATTTGACACGTGCCGTGTTAGAATTCATAATCATTCATAAGTTGTAGACCTCTGTTTTCAGATAGAGCTTGTGTTGGCAAATGATATATGTGATCCTCGCTCTAAGAAAACGGGTCTTAAACAATATGCGTGAAGTGTCGTCACTGATTATCGGATTATGTGCGTTCCGCATAGGCTTCTCTGTGTCGATCTCTCCACTTTTATAAAATGTTTCGATGAAAAGAAGACTTTTGTTAACAAAAATCCACTGTAGACGGAGAATGTTGTCCTTGGTTATAATGTGCGGACTAAACGTGCTAATCTAGGACGACACTGAACACACAAATGCATTAAGCCCGATTTTACCAGAGCGCGTCGTATATATGAAACCTTCGTGACATTTAAAGGAATAGTAAGTAGGCATACACCAAGACTAAGTGCGTTGTTCAATAAAGGTTTAGTGGTAATCCTAACCCTTTTATCGCTCTTGTGTTCTAGGCGACGCAGCCGGCTTAGAGTGTTCGATATTTTGTGTATTCAAATGTTTTACATTCTTAATAGTAAACACAATTAATCTTAGCTTATAAAGGCAAACAAAGTAAGTGTTTAATAATATTTTCACCCCATCTTCAGCACTTGTGACACAGTTCCGCGTATAATCTTGATAGCATACGCCCTACCGATCTATTCCATGAATTCACTATGGGCAGCTACTCTGGATGTGATTTTAAGATTGCATAACGCACATGGGTTACCGTTCTTTATGATTATCACGGACAAGTCTTTGAGTGCAGATTTCCGAATATCTGGCTTCAAACGTTACGTCGTCGTGATCTAGTGGAACAAATGTCAAAACAAACAATTTAATATACATAAAAGAATATGTTCTGTGTTTTAAACAATCGTCAATAAATAGTATCTATCTTTTTATAAATTGTTGAGAAGTTTCTTTGAATAAACTATTTATGTGGATAAAATATGGCATTTTCAAAAATCGCCTTACAACTTGAGTCAAATTGCGACTTATAGGAACATGCAATAGGATGATTTATATACATTGAACTGTTATCTTACTTCGTGACGGTCCTTTAACCCATTTATGTCTAGCGTCTAGAAAAAAGGCCTTGGCAAACAGCATAGACACAGATGAGACGCCGCATGATGCGGCGTCTCATCAGGGTCTTCGCTGTTTGCATAAAGAAATTTCTGTGAGAAATATTCTAAATATAGAAATAAATATACTAGACATCCCTAATTTTGGAAATAAATTGATCCAATTTAGAAGAATGAAAGAGTCCACAAGGCATGAGTGGGTTAAAATTGTATACATTTAAAGGGGCTAGTGTTGAAAGCTGAGGGTTCCATTTCGGTCTTGAGAAGGTTCTTAGTGGGGAACAATATGAGCCTTGTTCTGAGAAAACTGGGCTTAATGCATGTACGTAAAGTGTCATCCCAGATTAGCCTATGCAGTCCGCTCAGGCTAATCAGGGACGACACTTTCCGCTTTTATGGTATTTTCAGTTTCAAGGAAGTCTCTCCTTACCGAAAATCAAGTTAAGGCGGAAAGTGTCGTCCCTAATTAGCCTGTGCGGACTACACAGGCTAATCTGGGATGTCACTTTACGCACATGCATTAAGCCCAGTTTTCTCAGAACAAGGCTCATATATTCGCAAAGCATCATTCGGAATCATTTTCTTGTCAGAATGTATCGCTTTATTAGAATAACCAAAAAGCCCATTCACAGTACTTTGTCTGGGGCCACTAACTGCATCGCATGAAGTTTTCTCGGGAAAATTTTCAAAAAAGACATGCCCAAAAAGGTCATATGATCTTATTTTAATGTCCGCTAGTTATTTCGGTTAAAACAAATACCACAAAAGCCAATAAAATTCCGCGTGCAACTAATATATTTACGTAAGATAAGCAAAGCAAATATTTATTGCACACTACAATATTAGACAGTTTCAAGTAACTCTAATTTAACATATTATATTTTGTTAATTTTTTGTCTATCCTTAGATACACTGTATTAAATGTATACAATTTTGTCAAAATTGTTGTGAGCTTGTTTGTTTGTTTGTTGTTGATGTTGTTGTTGTTTTTGTGTTGTTGTTTTATGTTGTTGTTGTTATGCGGGGATGGGAATGGGGTTGGAGGGATTGCTGACAAATAACTGCTATGTAAATGACGCTAAACATTTCTCATTCATTTTCTTTGTTTATGACAAACTGCACGAATACAGCAGTTTTCTTCCAGCTTTCAGCCGAACACTAACGACTGGTCACAGATGTCAATAAGCTTCAGTAACAAAACATTTGCAAATATTTTCGCTGCTAGAGAAGTTGTCTCTGTGGCGCAATCGGTAAGCGCGTTCGGCTGTTAACCGTAAGGTCAGTGGTTCAAGCACACCCAGGAACGATGCTTGTTTTATTAGCTGCCAAACAGTTAAACGCGCCGAATTTTCATATATTTGTATGGATAAGTTATTTTATTGCTACGTGCTTACATTTTTCCAAACGCCTGGTAAGTCTGATAATTACTTGAAACGTGATAATTCTTTTAATTTGGTAAGATGCATTATTCAGTTGGTGCCAACAAAAGAAATACAAAAGCTCCAGTTATTTTTGTTCTTAAGAAAAAAATAACTTCGCATAAAACTCTGCGTTCCTAGATTCGATTACACATAACTCCAATTCTCTTTGGTTCCCATTATTGAACGACATCTTTCAAACCATTTTCCTTGACTATTTATTTTCAGATTTTGGTATACATTGTAATATGAATATGATACATTCGGAGAAGTTGAACAACGAAGATATGTAACGTAACGTCTAGAAAATGAATCTTGCCTGTATGCTTTACTGGCAGTAATGTCAATGGTTTAACAGATTCTAATGAAAGGCACGAAGATATATACGAAACGTCTAGAAAATGCATTTTGCCTGAATGCTTTACTGGCAGTAACGCCAATGGTTCAACAGATTCTAATAAAAGGCACAAAGATATGTTACGTAACGTCTAGAACATGCATCTTGCCTAAATGCTTTACTTGCAGTAACGCCAATGGTTCAACAGATTCTAAAGAAAGACACTGATATTTTACTGGCAATAACGCTTATGGTTCAACAGATTCTAAAGAAAGACGCTGATATTTTACTAGCAGTAACGCCAGTGGTTCAACAGATTCTAAAGAAAGACGCTGATATTTTACTGGCAGTAACGCCAATGGTTCAACAGATTCTAATGAACGACACAGATATTTTACTGGCAGTAACTCCAGTGGTTCAACAGATTATAATGAACGACACAGATATTTTACTGGCAGTAATGCCAGTGGTTCAACAGATTCTAAAGAAAGACGCTGATATTTTACTGGCAGTAACGCCTATGGTTCAACAGATTCTCATGAATGACGCTGATATTTTACTGGCAGTAACGCCAGTGATTCAACAGATTCTAAAGAAAGGCACTGATATTTTACTGGCAGTAACGCCAATGGTTCAAAAGATTCTAATGAAAGACGCTAATATTTTACTGGCAGTGACGCCAGTGGTTCAACAGATTCTAATGAAAGACACTGATATTATGCTGACACATAAATTACAGGATATCATGAAAAATTGCCACAAAGAAATATTAACGATAGCACAATTGCTTTTAAGACAGAAGAACACTGGAGCTCTTTAGAAATATGCAATTATTTCGACCACGGTGTGATACACAATTATTAAGGCGTACATAACGATTAATGCACAGTCACATGCCATGCAAAAAAACTTAATATTGCACGAATATTCAGATAATATGTAGGTTATGTTCACGATTTTAAGTTTTTCCGGATGTAAGTTCTTTCTTTAATCCCAAATGGCTCAAATTCTGCCTAAGGTCAGTTTTTCTGAAGTTTATTTCGTTTCGTTGATATCAATTATTTGAAACCTGACACATTTATATTTAATCAATGTTCTTTTATTTCACATAAATGATCAGTTTATAAAAAGGCGCTGCTAAATCAAAATACAACTGTTACGCATAAAACGTCTAGAACAATTTAACATTCTGCAATCACATTTGCTTAATTGTCTTGGTCACAAATAAAATAGGAGCCGTCCGATGTTAACGAACGTTCGCTGAACACTGCATTATACGCGTTGTTATGAATTCACAAACTCTTTTCAGTGTTATTTATACATAATTATTTTCTCAAATCATATTATAACATAATCATAACCATCTAATTTTACACAATAAAAACAAATGTTAAAGAAAACATACAAATATGGACAATAAATAGAACAAATGTTAAAGAAAACAAACAAATATGAAAAATAAATAAAACAAATGTTAAAGAAAACATACAAATATGGACAATAAATATATTTGAGCCGCGCTCTTGGAAAACGAAGTAAAATGCATATGGCGTCCTAAATTAGCCTGTGCAGGCTCGATGTGGGAAAACGTTGTTAAATGCATATGAGTACACTGCCGTCCTAAATTAGCCTGTGCAGCCTCGATGTGGGAAAACGTGGTTAAATGCATATGCGAACAGTGCCGTCCTAGATTAGCCTGTGCAGCCTCGATGTGGGAAAACGTGGTTAAATGCATATGCGAACAGTGCCGTCCTAGATTAGCCTGTGCTGCCTCATGCGTAATATCCGTTCAAGATTATCCGGTGCTGCCTCATGCGTACAGTGCCGTCCTAGATTAGCCTGTGCAGCCTCATGCGTACAGTGCCGTCCTAGATTAGCCTGTGCAGCCTCGTGCGAACAGTGCCGTCCTAGATTAGCCTGTGCTGCCTCATGCGTACAGTGCCGTCCTAGATTAGCCTGTGCAGCTTCATGCGTACAGTTCCGTCTTAGAATAGCCTGTGCAGCCTCATGCGTACTATCCGTCCTAGATTAGCCTGTGCTGCCTCATGCGTACAGTGCCGTCCTAGATTAGCCTGTGCTGCCTCATGCGTACAATGCCGTCCTAGATTAGCCTGTGCTGCCTCATGCGTACAGTGCCGTCCTAGATTAGCCTGTGCTGCCTCATGCGTACTATCCGTCCTAGATTAGCCTGTGCTGCCTCATGCGTACAGTGCCGTCCTAGATTAGCCTGTGCAGCCTCATGCGTACAGTGCTGTCTTAGATTAGCCTGTGCTGCCTCATGCGTACAGTGCCGTCCTAGATTAGCCTGTGCAGCCGCATGCGTACAGTTCCGTCCTAGATTAGAATGTGCTGCCTCATGCGTACAGTGCCGTCCTAGATTAGCCTGTGCTGCCTCATGCGTACAGTACCATCCTAGATTAGCCTGTGCAGCCCCATGCGTACAGTGCCGTCCTAGATTAGCCTGTGCAGCCTCATGCGTACACTTCCGTCCTAGATTAGCCTGTGCTGCCTCATGCGTACAGTGCCGTCCTAGATTAGCCTATGCTGCCTCATGCGTACAGTGCCGTCCTAGATTAGCCTGTGCTGCCTCATGCGTACAGTGCCGTCCTAGATTAGTCCCGCACAGGCTAATCAGGGATGACACTTTTTGCTTTAACTGGATTTTCGCTAAGAAGAGACTTCCTTTAAAGAGAGTAAAAACGAGAGAAAAACCAGTTGCATAAACATAGCATAACAAAGTTGTATGCATATGTTTGACTAGAAAAGTTAATATACCGTAAATGAGTACACGTGTCATTGTAAGTAAGTTAATTTTAAGACGATAAATCACGGAAATAAGTGTTGATAACTTTTAACAATCCAAACACAAAGCTACAAACAAACACAAACAAACACAAACACACACACACATTGTAGGGCATATTTTCAATCAAAGTTTCTGCTCTATCAAATTGCCCTTTAAGTCACGTGAAATTGTCAATGAGTTTTCTACGTCCCCGGATGTGACGTAGCCGCTAGAAGGAAGCAGTAGTGGATCTGTCTCACGACCAAGCATGAAGTCTTGTCCGCGCATGCGGTCTCGTATCTTTAGGTACGCCACGTTGATCAGAATGAGAATCAGCATCAGAACGAACCACTTAAAGTACAAATATACGAGACGTTTTAGAGCGTTTAGAGGGACCAGAACACGTATAAACGATAGTGCTACAATAACCATGTTTTCGTATTATATATATCCACAAATTAATTTGAGAGTTATCGGAATAATCTAACGGTTGGAGTGTATACAATATATAATATATATATATAGTATTCTACAGTACATGAATGCAGTATAAGAATAATATTTTGATAAGATTCCGAGAACTGGTAATTTGGAAAGAAGGATATTGTATAGGCATATTGTTAAGGTGGCATAGAGGTGACATTCACTTCTCTTTTTTTAAATTGCTCTTCTCTTTTTTCTTTCTCGTGGCCACGAGTTAGCTATGTCGTGGCCACGAGATAGAAAAAAGAGGAGTGCAAAACTAAATAAAAGCGGCGTACAATTAAAAAAGAGCGGTGCTTCTCTTTTTTTTAAATTGCTCTCCTCTTTTTTCTATCTCGTGGCCGCGAGTTAGCTATGTCGTGGCCATGAGATAGAAAAAAGAGGAGTGCAAAACTAAATAAAAGCGGCGTACAATTAAAAAAGAGCGGTGCAGTAAATAAAGGCAGAGTGCATTTTCGCTATCTCGAGATCCCAAGTTATTCAGTCAATCAAATTTTGCGTTATATGTGTAAATATTCTGTACGCATATATATAGCTGGTCAAGGCAGGCAAGGCTCTTATATAACAGAACATAGTACTATTAGTACTACTATTACTGCTACAACACCTGCTGCTGTTTTTGTTGTTGCTGCTGTTACTACTACTACTACTACTACTACTACTACTACTACTACTACTACTACTACTACTACTACTACTACTACTAGTACTACTACTACTACTACTACTACTACTACTACTACTACTACTACTACTACTACTACAACTACTGCTACTACTACTACTACTATTACTTCTTCTACTACTACTACTACTACTACTACTACTACTACTACTACTACTACTACTACTACTACAACTACTACTATTACTTCTTCTACTACTACTACTACTACTACTACTACTACTACTACTACTACTACTACTACTACTACTACTACTACTACTACGACAACTACTACTACTACTTCTACTACTACTCTTAACAAACCACGCCTTGACATAACACTAATTTTTAGTTATATCATTGAATCGCGATCTGAGAAAACGGGATTAAATGTGTTTTCGTAAAGTATCGCTCTCCGTCTCAACTGGATTTTCGACAATAAGAGTCTTCCTTTAAACAAATAAAAGCGGAAAGTGTCGTCCCTGATTAGTCTGAGCGGACTGCACAGGCTTATCTGGGACGGCTTTTGGCGCACCTTCATTTAACATCCTTCTCACAAAGCGAGGTTCAATTACACAATCAAGCACCCCACTGACCTGGGTAAGAGTCATGACAAGCGTCTCCCGACCGAACTCGTACCACTTCTCTCCGTCCCCAGACTCGTTCGTAATCAGATCGATTCCCCACCAGATAATGATTACAAGTGCTTGAATAGGGACCAGTATTCTACAAATACGAATATTTTACGCATACATATGTATTTGTAATAATTGTATTTAGAATACGAACAGTTTGTATAACATTGATCTACATACTCAACTTTGTGTTTAAGACTTCATGTATAGAATATCAACAAAGCTCTTTTCAAATTTGATAGCGTTTTCCGTAATGTTTGGAAAAGGAATTAAAACAATTGCATTCTGATTAGGGGCTTCCTTTTTCCGCTGAAGTTTAACCTACCTTCACCTTATCTTTTTATGAAGTTCAATGATTTCTTGTGCAGTGTGCGCATACGCTGTTTCAGCGATTACTAGTATTCACAGACAACTTACCGCCTTAACTGGATTTTCGTTTGTAAGCGCTTATATTTGAACAAAGAATTCCATAAAAGGGGAAAGTGCCGTCCGTAATAAGCCTGTGCGGACTTCACATGCTACTCTTATACGACATCTAACACATATGCATTTACCCCAATTGAAGTGTGTTTGCGGGGAAGCTACTCAATCAACATACGTTCAGTAAGATTTCCGGGCGAATATATATATGAGATAATAACATTTAGAATGCGACCGGTTTGAATCGCCGTCAACTACATGTGAGACTGTGTGTTTAAAACTTCGTGTTTTACATTTCAGCACTGGTGTTTTCACAAACGAAAATTTGGGGCTTGGAAAAAATTCTTGAAATAACGACATTCATTATGTCGGGTGATGAATCAAGTAAATAATTAAAATATTAATATTACCATCTTTCAAATTTGAAAAGAATTTTCAACATAGTAGGGCGTGAGCCAAGAACACTCTAGTGAGTTTTTTGACATTATCGTTTTTATAAATATGTAGTTTATATGTAAATTATAAGTATATTAAAATTGACGATATTATTGATTTATATTGATATTATTTAGAGAAAATATGAGTATATTTCACATACAAATTAAGTAACAAACGAGACTCGTCATGCGAAAATGGGTCTTATACCATTTATGTCCAGCGTAGGTCCAGACCAGTCTTTTTAGACGCTACCTTTATCATTGGTATGATGTCACGTACTGTTTTGTGGTCACATTAACCGACAAAGAAGCTTTTGGCAAGGCTACGCAAATGCACATGCTTATCCGATGCTATGCTGGCCGCTTATGTCATAAGGTCATTTTTCGAATGACGCGGCTCAAAGGATAATCTCCTTAAGTGCTTAGCGGATATGCCCCCCCCCCCCCCCCCACTTCCTTCCCGGAGCACTCACGTGATTATGAACTGCCAGACCGGGGTGAGTTTCCAGTCGTTCTCGCTGTACGCGTTGACGACGAAGCGCCGGAACCTGCCCACCCCGAACCTCACAGCCATGTACCAAAGCATGCCGCCGTTAATGACGAGGGCGAAACTCCATACAAAGTCCTGTAACAGTGAAGGAAGGAAGATATTGAGTCCCGTTCGTGGAAAATAGGACTGAATGCATGTGCCTTAAAAGTCGTATAAAATTAGCCCTTGACAAAACAGGGCTATAAGGGACGATACTTTCCGCTGTTATGGAGTTTTTTGTTGAAGGAAATCTCCTTTATGCGGGAATTAATTGTATGTGGAATGTGTCACCCTTCCTTTGCGGACTGCGCAGGCTTGCTTATCATGGACGACTCTTCACGCACAATGCATTGAGCCACGTTTTCCCGGAGCGCGATTCATGTCATGAAAGATTTCTAAAATATGTTAAGTAACAAACTTATAATTATGACCCTTTTATTACAATACACGTTAAAAAATTGCAACTGTTACCGAGTCTTTTTCTGTTTTCCTATGTTCATATACTGGATTAGATTTGCTTGTGTCAAGCTAAAAAGTGTTGTATATTTCGTTGTTATTGCGATTGTACGTTAAGCAACAATTATATCTGGATGGCAAACCTTAACACATTTCGTTATTTTAAAGCCTTAAGATTGGAAAAACAACATGATTTGTACAACAAAATATTCCCCAAAAAACAGTTTAACTTTACAAATGGTCAGGATTTGTTTTATGTATGTTTTTGTGACTTAATTAATTAAATTGACATATATTGTCATGAATTTGAAAATTCTTGTTAGATCTTTATTACAGATTTATACAAGATCGAGGCAATATATAATTCATTCATTTTTCAATATGATGTTTGAAAAAGGCCCGGTCACACCGAGGTAACGGATGAGAAACGGACATAAAATCTTGTTATCCGTTCGTGTCCGTTCTTATCCGTTTAATGTCCGTTTCATAACCGGCGAAATCCGCTCCTTGTTCGGCGATGTCCGGTTACATCCGTTCGATGGAAGTTTTGAGCATGTTCAAAATTTTCCAGCGGATAAACGGACTGAGATCTCCGTTTGATGTGCGGTCTTCATACGTTAGTTTACGGTTTGTTCGAAACTCGTGCGTTACACCTCCTGTACGTATCATGTTTATGTCCCTTAATGTCCTGTTATCCTGGTCCTAACGCATTTTCAACAGATAATAACGGACAGCTTACGTATACAAAAGTACGAGAAGTGTGACGGAACAAAACCCTGTTGGACGAAGTATCATTTCATTTTGGTACGCCCTGTGAGAAGGACATGTGCAATGGAGTGTCGTACTCGCATTCAATAAGAGTGTCAAGCCACCCTCGTGCAGACCCGGATTGGCCTTTTAGATGCTTATCTGGCCATGCATCGTCTTGCTCAAAAGAGAGCAAGGAGACGGAGGCAGCGCAGATTGTGGATCAGGGCTTGGCTGGGTTCCGAGCGGAGGCGTCAGTTCGGTCTGTATGACGAACTTATGGTCGAACTACGACGAGAGGATCATAGCGCGTTCATCAACATCATGAGAATGCCACCCGAGATGTTCGATGAGCTTCTCGCCCAAGTATACCGAAATGGCGCAACAACTACAGGCTTCCAATTTAACCAGGGATGAAGCTTACAATTGCGCTGCGGCATCTTGTGTCTGGTTCAAAGTACCGTGATATGCGATTCGGCTGCAGGGTACCCCAAAATACTATTTCTCTTCTCGTGCAAGAAGTACCGCTTGATTTACTATAGTGCTAATTTTTTTTTTTAAATGCTTCTGTTAGTAATTGTAATATATTTATATATTTTAATGCCTACTTCTATCATCATTTTATATGAATTGCGTTGTGTGTACTTATCGGTATAGGATAAAAGACAAAAAGATGAGTGCGAGCACTACAACACTATCCTCCTGAATTGTATATTACCATTAGTACTGTCTTGTGCGCATATCTTGAAATGCACACAGTTATATGCACTGTTTATCAAGTAGCATATTTTACCTAATCATCAACTCGCTAAAAGTCTTGGATTATCTTCTGTGTCATAAACATATAATACACGCTAGCTTATTATACTGTTATCTTTTACACTTCAGGTTTATAGAGCAGTGATAGATGAGTATAGTGACGAGCTGATGCCGTTGCCAACAATAGCTGCCGATTGGACGTGAATAGCTGACGGCTTCAGGGACAGCCGGAATTTCCCCCATACGCTTGGTGCTATTGATGGCAAACATATTGCCTGCAAATGTCCACCAAGATCCTGGTCTACGTATTTTAACTACAATAACTACTTCTCCGTTGTCCTGCTAGCTCTGGTGAAATCTGACTACAGGTTCGCCTGGGCTGACATGGGAGGCCGTGGTGCTGCATCCGATGCACAGTTGTGGAACGAGTCAGACCTGAAGGCTGCAGCTGATAACGGAGACATTGGCCTGCCAGAACCTGAAGCTTTGCCACCTGATACTGAGGATGTACCCTGCTTTTTCATCGGAAAGAAAATATAAAAGTGTTCGACCGGCCAATAGTTTTTTTATTTTTTTAATTTATTTTGGCGTAAGTGTACATAAACATTCATGATAAAAAAACAAACAAGCATATACATTAAAAACAAAGCTTATACAATTATGTTACTTTAAAATATAAATAAACCATGACATAAGATGACCGTTTTTTGTACGTTGATGTTCGGTATTTTTCCGTTTCTCTCACGTTGGGAGAACGTTTTGTCCGGTACTAATGCGCTACACTGCCGTTTTATACGGTAGAAGTCCGTTACTCGCACGGTAATATCCGTAAGCCGACCGTTGATTATCTGGTACATATCCGTTAAACGTACGTTTTTTTCCGTTACATCACCGGTACTTGTGCGGTCATTGTGTGTTTCTTACGCTTCACACACCGATTGCGAGCGTCTTTAGCGGCAGAGCAGGAAATTTTTTGTCACCGGATAACCAAAATCTGCACATTTCGTCCGTTTTCTCTCCGTTACATATTCGTTAGTCGGTCTGACCGGGCCTTTACCGAGTTCCAGTAAATGGTCAATATGTGCATTATTCTTGTTTTTAAATATTGCATGTCGAATTTATTCCATTAAGAGTAACAAGAGTATCCCTTTGATTGTCCGGGCATTTTCTAAGTATTTCAAAATCAAAAGGCTTCTTCCTTTTCTCCGAAGACGCCATTATACCCATGATGATCGTATGTCAATTTGTTCACCAGAGAGCAATCAGAAAAGAATTTCGTATTGCAAGTTTGTTTCACCTTGACCTGAATAACAGTTTAAATGACATTCCTTTACTTACCAGTAACCAGCTCACCAATTTGGAAGATCGTTGATAAAAACAGTCCCTTTATATACTCGTATATTGTTCAGAAATAAAGTTCATGTTAGACGCTCACGTGACCTTAACATTTGACCTTGTAACAATAAAATCTATAGGCGTCAGTTTCTTTTCCCAAACCTAAAACACACCTGAAATAACTTTACTAATAAAGATTTAATATTTTCTTTCATAACCCCATTAACCAATTTATGCCTAGCGTCTAGAAAAAAAGGCCTTGGCAAAAAAAGTAGACCCAGTTGAGACGCCGCATGATGCGGCGTCTCATCTGGGTCTGCGCTTTTTGCTTAAAGGAACTTCTGTAAAAAATATTCTTAATATAGAAATAAATATACTAGACCTAATTTTGGAAATAAATTGATCCAATTCAGAAGGATGGTAGAGTCTACTAGACATAAATGGGTTAATGCGAGGTAATAATAAACGTGTACCTGATTGGTCAAAAAGTTGATATCCAGAGCTGATGGAAGACCAAGCAGAAATGTAACAGTAATGGCCAAAGGCATCCCGAACTTACGGGAAACTGAAGCAATATTAAGTCATTGTTACAGATAACATTTTGAGGTCATGAAACCATAAAACATTCATATAGGATCCTAGACATAAAAGATAAAATATGATAAACATGATAAGTATACTCTTGATTATTATTTGTTTTGCCTAGATATGTGTTGGTACAGCCATAATTATGTATTGGGAAAATGATACTGTCATATAGTAAGTCCCGGATAGTGCCGTGGAGGCCCATAGTAACTTTGAGGGTTCAGAGTCCCCTAGTTAGACTAGCGCCTACTAGATCGCCAGTGCCCAGTCGATTTCACTCACCCCCTAGTCACACTAGCGCCTACTAGAACCCCAGTGCCCAGTCGATTTCACTCACCCCCTAGTCAGACTAGCGCCTACTAGAACCCCAGTGCCCAGTCGATTTCACTCACCCCCTAGTCAGACTAGCGCCTACTAGAACGCCAGTGTCCAGTCGATTTCACTCACCCCCTAATCAGACTAGCGCCTACAAGAACGCCAGTGCCCAGTCGATTTCACTCACCCCCTAGTCGGACTAGCGCCTACTAGAACGCCAGTGCCCAGCCGGTTTCACTCACCCCCTAGTCAGACTAGCGCCTACCAGAACGCCAGTGCCCAGCCGATTTCACTCACCCCCTAATCAGACTAGAGCCTACTAGAACGCCAGTGCCCAGTCGAGTTCACTCACCCCCTAGTCAGACTAGCGCCTACTAGAACGCCCGTGCCCAGTCGATTTCACTCACCCCCTAGTCAGACTAGCGCCTACTAGAACGCCAGTGCCCAGTCGATTTCACTAACCCCCTAGTCAGACTAGCGCCTACTAGAACACCAGTGCCCAGCCGATTTCACTCACCCCCTAGTCAGACTAGCGCCTACTAGATCCCCAGTGCCCAGTCGATTTCACTCACCCTCTAGTCAGACTAGCGCCTACTAGAACGCCAATGCCCAGTCGATTTCACTCACCCCCTAGTCAGACTAGCGCCTACTATAACGCCCGTGCCCAGCCGATTTCACTCACCCCCTAGTAAGACTAGCGCCTACTAGAACGCCAGAGCCCAGCCGATTTCACTCACCCCGTAGTCAGACTAGCGCCTACTAGAACGCCAGTGCCCAGCCGATTTCACTCACCCCCTAGTCAGACTAGCGCCTACTAGAACGCCAGAGCCCAGTCGATTTCACTCACCACCTAGTCAGACTAGCGCCTACTAGAATGCCAGTGTCCAGTCGATTTCACTCACCCCCTAGTCAGACTAGAGCCTACAAGAAAGCCACTGCCCGGCCGATTTCACTCACCCCCTAGTCAGACTAGCGCCTACCAGAACCCCAGTGTCCAGTCGATTTCACTTACCCCCTAATCAGACTAGCGCCTACAAGAACGCCAGTGACCAGTCGATTTCACTCACCTCCTAGTCGGACTAGCGCCTACTAGAACGCCAGTGCCCAGCCGGTTTCACTCACCCCCTAGTCAGACTAGCGCCTACCAGAACGCCAGTGCCCAGCCGATTTCACTCACCCCCTAATCAGACTAGAGCCTACTAGAACGCCAGTGCCCAGTCGAGTTCACTCACCCCCTAGTCAGACTAGCGCCTACTAGAACGCCCGTGCCCAGTCGATTTCACTCACCCCCTAGTCAGACTAGCGCCTACTAGAACGCCAGTGCCCAGTCGATTTCACTAACCCCCTAGTCAGACTAGCGCCTACTAGAACACCAGTGCCCAGCCGATTTCACTCACCCCCTAGTCAGACTAGCGCTTACTAGATCCCCAGTGCCCAGTCGATTTCACTCACCCTCTAGTCAGACTAGCGCCTACTAGAACGCCAATGCCCAGTCGATTTCACTCACCCCTTAGTCAGACTAGCGCCTACTAGAACGCCCGCGCCCAGCCGATTTCACTCACCCCCTAGTAAGACTAGCGCCTACTAGAACGCCAGAGCCCAGCCGATTTCACTCACCCCCTAGTCAGACTAGCGCCTACTAGAACGCCAGTGCCCAGCCGATTTCACTCACCCCCTAGTCAGACTAGCGCCTACTAGAACGCCAGAGCCCAGATCCTAGACATAAAAGATAAAATATGATAAACATGATAAGTATACTCTTGATTATTATTTGTTTTGCCTAGATATGTGTTGGTACAGCCATAATTATGTATTGGGAAAATGATACTGTCATATAGTAAGTCCCGGATAGTGCCGTGGAGGCCCATAGTAACTTTGAGGGTTCAGAGTCCCCTAGTTAGACTAGCGCCTACTAGAACGCCAGTGCCCAGTCGATTTCATTCACCCCCTAGTCACACTAGCGCCTACTAGAACCCCAGTGCCCAGTCGATTTCACTCACCCCCTAGTCAGACTAGCGCCTACTAGAACCCCAGTGCCCAGTCGATTTCACTCACCCCCTAGTCAGACTAGCGCCTACTAGATCGCCAGTGTCCAGTCGATTTCACTCACCCCCTAATCAGACTAGCGCCTACAAGAACGCCAGTGCCCAGTCGATTTCACTCACCCCCTAGTCGGACTAGCGCCTACTAGAACGCCAGTGCCCAGCCGGTTTCACTTACCCCCTAGTCAGACTAGCGCCTACTAGAACGCCCGTGCCCAGCCGATTTCACTCACCCCCTAGTAAGACTAGCGCCTACTAGAACGCCAGAGCCCAGCCGATTTCACTCACCCCCTAGTCAGACTAGCGCCTACTAGAACGCCAGTGCCCAGTCGATTTCACTCACCCCCTAGTAAGAATAGCGCCTACTAGAACGCCAGAGCCCAGTCGATTTCACTCACCACCTAGTCAGACTAGCGCCTACTAGAATGCCAGTGCCCAGCCGATTTCACTCACCCCCTAATCAGACTAGCGCCTACTAGAACGCCAGAGCCCAGTCGATTTCACTCACCACCTAGTCAGACTAGCGCCTACTAGAATGCCAGTGTCCAGTCGATTTCACTCACCCCCTAGTCAGACTAGCGCCTACTAGAAAGCCACTGCCCGGCCGATTTCACTCACCCCCTAGTCAGACTAGCGCCTACCAGAACCCCAGTGCCCAGTCAATTTCACTCATCCCCTAGTCAGACTAGCGCCTACCAGAACACCAGTGCCCAGTCGATTTCACTCACCCCCTAGTCAGACTAGCGCCTACTAGAACGCCAGTGCCCAGTCGATTTCACTCACCTACTAGTGACAAGGCTGTGAAGACATAAAATATGACTTTCCCTATTATAGGTACATGTATAAAGTTATAGTCAATATAATACCGTAGTGTCAATACGACTTTATCGTTATAAGATGAAGAATTTAAGAAAAAATAAATGATTGTTACTTTGTAAGACAAGGTTTAACCTTAAATCGGACCACACTATATTAAAATATTTGGCTTTGTCATGTCATTAGATTAGTTTTAGTTTGTACGTAAAACATTCTTTCGTCACGGACTCGTGGGACCCCTTAAAATCAAGGCGCCCATATTCAGTTGCCTACTTTTCCGTTTGGGTAATCCGGGACTGCATATAGTTTAACATGTTTAGGTAGCTCGTGTAAATAAACGATTGTTTGTAATTCGTGTACAGCGATAATTATTTGAATACAAAAAGTGAATATATTTTATATGGATATTAAAAAACGGTTTCTTTAACTATCTTGGTGGTATAGCTGTTTATCAAAACATGCGTATACTGCAAACAATCGAAATGTCATTTAACAAATTCTTCTTTGAATATAGTTTAGAAACTTAGGCTACTATTGCTTCTCAATATGTCATCGACTTAAGTTCGAGTTTACGATGACAGAACTTGTGCTCAAGAACAAAAATACTATTTGTATACTTAGTTGGCGATATGAAAGTTTGTTAATAAGGCGATATTAAAGTTTATTGATCTTGAACGATTCTGTTTCAAGCATCATTATGACTTCATAAAACTAGTGACGTACGCCCAAAGTCCTCTAGCGTTTTCGTGACCAGCTCGAAGTTCGACATGAGTGAGGTCAACCCTGCGAACGACAGCGACAGAAAGAACAAGATGGCCATCACACGACCGAAGTCTCCAATCGTCTGGAACAACACTGGCATCCTGGATCAACAAACGTGCAAGATATGAGCCGCGTCATGCAAAATGGGTCTTATACCATATGCGGAATGCGCGCTGTGTGGTAAGGATCTACGCTGTCCTCTTAAAAGTCACGCAAGGTTTCGCGGTTTAATTAGCGGACAGCGTTACTTCTGACTATTCTGTGCCAATACGCACTGATCTTGCGCCACGCTGGCCGCATGTGGCTTTACACCCATTTTCGCACGACGCCGCTCATACAATAGTTACTTCAATGATATCCGGAAATCATTGGAAATTGAAAAATGTCTCTACATTTTCCTTTCAATCATGTATAAAGTGTACTCCCATAAATTCCGTGCGAATGACAATCAGCATCTTTCGTCAATTCTTAATCAATGTGCGTACTCATATATCTGGTAGCATTCAAATAGGTTAAAACTGTAAGATTCCCGCAACAATTCGATTAAAGTGATAATATATAACACATTGATAGTGTGATTCTCGAGTTAAATTAGAACATTTCCCACTTTATGCAAATCCAACTACAGTGGGTCGTATACAAAACGATTTTCTATTTGATCGAGTGCTGCTGTGCAATCGCTTTTGAATAGGGATGCAAGAGGTTAACCGGTTAACCTACCGAAACGACCAGTTAACCGGTTATATTTTCTGGAAAAGGTTAACCTGGAAAAAATATGTTTTCAAAGTGCTATCTTTGTATAGATATATTGACAGATGCGTCAAGTTTCAGTGCAATTTAGCCATAAACAATTACATGTATAGGGAAATGCAAAACTCTCTCGATTAGGGTGTCTCAATATGCTATATCAATCCGGCGTGGTGGCGGATTTTAAGGTCGCCAACACGAAAACATGCCAGAAATACAAATCGAGCATCTCTCTGGTGGGTATATACTTCGTGCTTTCCAGATCGCGTCTAAGTGATTAAGAAAGACGCCAATACGATCACATACATAAAACAGACAGAACGACAAAAAGAGCGACACAATTGTGCTATTGGCAAACTTGTTGTTCGTCAGAGTATTGTCTGCGTTCTCTCGTATTAACGGGTTTGGATGATACCAACACGACAACACGCCATAACGTGAAAAGGGCGACACATTTCGTTAGTGAAAGTTTGAAAGTCGCCATTTCGAAAACACGTAAGAACTACAAAAAGACCCGTCAGATCGACAAAGGGCAACAAATGTTATACCCGCCATTACGCCACACCGATATTGCAGAAAAATTGATATGAGAACTACAGTTATACCCGAACAATGTGGCAGAAATAAGCCACCATATTAATTATTAACTTTAATTATATATCATACCAAATAAAAGTTAGCCCCGTGCTAGCTGGGCCGCTGTCCTTCATGATATTGATGATATCCGCCTGTGTGTAGGAGGGCCGGCTCTCGATTAGCGAGGAGAACACAGTGCCGAAGATGGTAATGCCGCATAATAGGCTGAAACGTACGGTAGCGGAAAATAAGGTGAGATGTACGTCGCATAATAGACTGAAACGTATGGAAGCCGAAAATAAGGTGAGATGGACTGAAACATACTATTGGGGATGCAATGATTGCGATGCTGCATTATATACTGACATTTTAGTAGAGGAAATGATAGGCTGGGAGGTAAAGCTATTAAGTAAAAGATGCTGCTGTGGCATAATGAATGGAAACGTACGGTAAAGGAATGGAAGATGTCGATGTCACATACATTTAATGAAGGGCGGTGATCCCGGATAGTAGACAGAAACGTACGGTAAAGGAAACATACGACTGAAAAATGGTGACGTCGCACAACGAACTGAAATGTGTGGTAGAGAAAGTAGGATAATACAGTGACTTTTAACCTCATTTACCTTTTCTAAATAGGTTACACTTATTTATTGTAGCTCAAGTAAAGCGAAAGTCAAAGGCATATTGAAACGCTTTCGAGTCCGTTTTACTAAGTAGAACAAATACTTAAGGGGATATCAGAAGAACACTCCAGTGGGAATCGAACCCGGGACACTACCCCCGGTCGCTTAGCGGACACCAAATACACACCGGTCTTACTGATCTGTGTACTTACGCGAAAGGAATTGTGGGTAGCACTTCTTTTTAAAGTGAAAAGCGAAAGTAGGTCAGGTAATCGTGCTTCTGATATTCGCTATCAGTCTTAATAGAGATTCAAAATCACATTTAAACATAATTAAATAACATTTCTTTTAACAACATTCCGTTTTAAACACACAATACAAAACGATTTTTCTTTCATTATTAACATTTCCTTCCAACGCAGAACTACTTTGGCGGAAGCATAATTCCCTAAATTAGGGGTATGTGATACGTCTTGGTATAGAGGTGACAATATCGTAGTGACGTCACCATCTATGTATAGAATGGTACCTACCTGATAAGGTTGTTGGTGGCAGGAATCAGGTACCCATACTTGACGATGCCGTTCTGGCGGGTCATGTAGGCGGAGTAGGGGATCATCAGACCCATGCCAGCCCCGGTGTCGAATGCGTTCTGACTGATAGCATCCACCCAGACACGGGGCTCCAGAAAGGAGTCTGCAAGATTGGAACTATGATGTTCGCTGTGTGTGCAGTACAATCATAGTAGGTAATGACGGTGGTGATCATTAAAGACAGGACGGATAGATGCGTAGGTAGATACTGATGATGTTTATAACGAACAGGAAAAATATTACTGAACAGATTAATGATGAAAATGTTAGATTGATGGAAGGATGAATAGATTGATTGATATATTAATGGGTCGATATGATGATAATGACGATGATGATGATGATGATTATTATTATTATGATGATGACGATGCAGATGATGATGATGCAGATGATGATGATGATGATGATGATGATGATGATGATGATGATGATGATGATGATGATGATGATGATGATATGATGAGGATGTTGATGAGGATGATGATGGTGATCAGAATGATCATGATCAGAATGATGATGATCAAAATGATGATGATGATGATGATGATGATGATGATGATGATGATGATGATGATGATGATGATGATCAAAATGATGATGATCAGGATGACGATCAGATTGACGATCATGACGATGACGTAGACGATGACGACAATGATGATAGCCCTTACTCCAATGCGGTGTAAACAGGAACTCGATGCCCTTGTCCCCAAACTTCCTGGTAAGGGACCAGACGAACGTGAATAGTACGATCAGCAGTAGCAGCGGTACCAGCACGACGCTCACACGCTCGATTGTCTTCACGCCTTTCGTCACACACAAGCCGGAAAGAAGGATGGCCAGGAAGTGCGTTAGGACCGGCCAATGGCTCTCCTGAAACAGGGAACATTAGCTATTTTAATTCTAAAAATTCCATAAGAGCGGAAAGTATCGTCGCTGATTAGCCATAGCGTTTTTTATATTTAAAGGAACGACACTTCACGCGCATACAACGATCTGAGATCATGAACATAACTCGAATCCTAGACGACGATTCAGGTAAACACTAGATTGTATACTACAAGAGATATAAATTGCCATTCAGGCCATGTGCTTAAACGGCAAAAGTCATTAACGTAAAACTATCCGATAAGGTAATGTAAAAATCAAAATAGTATTCGTGTTATTGCTGTTTACCGGTATCTAAAATACTGCTGTGCAACACTCTTGTCATGTCTAAAATGATATACTTTAAGATTCACATTTTAAAGTACGTATCCTTATGTGTTTATATGCTATGGTTTAAAACTATGTTTCGCATAGATATGTGGCTCCTTACCCAAATGATTTGATTCCTGTAGCATAACTTTAACTTAATGTTAATTTGAACGATCACACCGACGTATTATATGAACTTTGCTTTTTTTTCTTTAAAAAGGGGTATCATATTTATATCAGTTTATTAAAAAAAACTCGGACGTTTATACTTGAACAATCTCAAATAGAAAATAATTGGGTTCGATTCCCACTGCGGAAGCGATTTAAGATCTCTCCCATAGACACCAAGTACTGGTTCTAGCCCCATGAAACGGACTCGAGAGCGTTTCAAATAAGCCTAAGGCTTTCGATGCAATCGAGCTTAAATAAATAAGTTTAAACTAAAAAGGATATACATGTAGTTATGTTAGTGACCCACCTCCGCGAAGTCTTTGAACGTCGCTCTAGCTTCGTCTTCTTTGACCGGAAGTGCGTGTCCGATGTAGTAGATGAAGTAATAGAAGCACCAGCCCAGCACCACCGAATAGAAACAGCTGGCAAGTAAAGGAACGTGTTCGTTGTCTGTATGCAATATGTGCATGACAAACCATTATCAACATACAACGAATATAAAAAAACAATGACAACTAAATAATGTGAATGAATTGCTAAATATTTGTTAAGAGTACAAAACAAGACACCGAGCGACCGAAAGATCGTCAAAATAGCTGAATTTTAGAATAAAATTTCCACATTATGTCATTGCTGTAAGAAGGCTTTTAATATAAACTGTAAAATAATTGTTTTTCATGGGGCAAACATTTTACTTAAATGAAACATACACACGTTTGAAAATGATCGACGCAAATTTCTCACTTTTTTTTCCAAAATTGAAAATCCACGAATTTACGGGTCCACCAAAGTCATGAAAATAAAACACGAAATTTCATGCCGACGATCATGAATGTTTTCAGATTTGAATCTCAGAAAACCCAAGCGTTCCTGTAAGATGACCATCCTTGAACTCTCAGGCGAGGCTTATTCGTGGATTAAAGAGCCAGCTCGTAAGTTGCTGTCTACACTTACGCGCACCTCATTGTTAACAACTACACGCACCTGATTTTTGACAAGTACACGCACCTCATTGTTTACAACTACACGCACCTGACTGTGAACAGCTATACGCACATGACTGTAAAAACTACACGCACCCGATTGTTAACAAGTACACGCACCTGATTGTTAACAACTATACGCACCTGACTGTCTACATCTCTACGCACCTGCCTGTTAACAACTAAGTGTACCTGATTGTTAACAATTATACGCACCTGACTGTCTACAACTATACGCACCTGTCTGTTAACAACTACATGTACCTGATTGTTAACAATAACATTAACTACACGCACATGATTGGTTACAACTACACGAATCTGACTGTTAACAACTGCACGCACCTGACTGTTAACAACTGCACGCACTTGATTGTTAAAAACAGCATTCACCTGACTGTTAACAACTGCACGCACCTGATTGAAAAAAACAGCATCCATATGACTGTTAACAACTACACGCGCCTGATTGTTCACAACTTGACTAATAAAAACTATATGCAATTAAATGTTAACAACAACATTCACTTGACTGTTAAAAGATACACGCACTGACTGCCAACAGCTACACGCACCTAACTGGTTAAAACTACGTGCATCTGACTATTAACAACTACAAGTACCTGACTGTTAACAACTATATGCACTTGACTGTTTACAACTACACGCACTTGAATGATTACATCTACACGCACCTGATTGCTAACAACTACTCGCACTTGACTGTTAACAACTACAAGTACCTGATTGTTTACAACTTTACGCACCTGACTGTTAACAAGTAAACGCACCTGATTGTTTTCAACTGTACGCACCTGATTGTTTACAGCTATACGGCTACGCACCTGATTGCAAACGTCACCATGGAGATCCACGCCCCGCACCATATATGTTTATCTCCAATGAACTCACGGAAAGACCCGAGAACGGCCTTCTTCGTGTATCGTCCAGTTCCGTACTCAAGCATGAGCAACGGACTGGACCACAGGAACAGGAAGATCACCCAGACAATCAGGAAAACCAGCCCACCTAAGATATAAACATGTTGGAAAGTAATCAAAGCGCTGAAGGTATTGGCAGTTTTGGAGAGAAAGTTGTGTGTAATATGTTGATTTTCGTAACGTCCTAACCTGCTTTACTTATCCTTTCTTACGTTAAAACTTGACCGATGTATATGTGTGTATATGCGAGAATTATTAGCGTAAATTAATTCCCATAAAAACCTTATTTTATCATGATCTCGGGATGTCTGGTTAAGAGAGTATCATTTTTACTGCATGTTTATTTATCACTAATTTGCAATAAAGAAATACGCGAACTTTATGGGCCGTTAACCTTCATCAAACCTCAATGACGTGTCAGCATTATGAATAGCTCTTTACAAGGTAACAAAGTATCTTTGATAATTTTCTACTTCTTTAGTACGGTTTATTTTTAAGGACAAAGTTCAATATTTAAAAACTCTGGTGAAACATTCCCACCTGTCTCATCGCTGTTGTTGGCCACAATGCGCGGGAATCTCCATATGTTGCCCGTGCCTACCACGCACCCCATGCACGAGAGCACGAGCCCAAACGTAGACGAGAAGTGGGCACGTGACCCATCTACGTCATGGAAGTTTTCGAGGTCAATGTCCTCTGTGACCTCTAGCTCCTCCTACGCGAGAGATTTACAGTGATCAGATCTGGTTCACTTTATTTTTTTTTCCTTTTGACGGGTATAACAGATAAATTGAGTTTCGTTTATCATTTTATATTGTCCGTTCGAAAAAGACAATGAAAACGATATGATCAATAACAAATTGAATTTGCCAGACTCATCTCGGTTTATTTATTCGCTAAATCAGTGATGGTGAACGGAAGTATGTATGCGCGTAAACGGTGAGTCTCTTGTTCGATCATCTACGTTGACTGAACGATTTGGAATGCATTTCAGTCTAAACTACATACATTACATCTTACATGTAACATTATCGTACATGTTTCCAGTTTATTAAATAAATTATATAATTGCAATACAAGTAAAACATTTGTGGTCTCAGCGGTTAAAAAACAGTGGTTAATTGGTGACGGCGCTAATTTTTATACGCAAACAATCGTTCAATCTATGCGCCAATGATCTTCGCATATCAATTAAGAGACTTCACGAAAAAACATCTTAATTTTGAGACTAGTCAGGGACGCCACTTTCTGCTTTTATATTTGTCGTTCCAAGAAAGTCTCTTCCTAGCAAACGTCAAATAAAGGCGAAAATGTCGTCCCTGTGTGGACTGCACAGGCTAATCTGGGAGTACACTTTACGCACATTCATTCAGTTTTCACAGAAAACGGAGCACATGGGCATTAGATTTATTGCTATATCGTGTGCGAATCTCACCTTCTTCGTATCGCGTCGAGCGCTCATTCTGAAGTGGTTATTCTCGTAATCCATATAGAAACACGTAACCAGTAGCAACCGATAACACACTGAATTCGTTCAGGCATTTATGGATGTAAATAATAAACTTCAAGCGCATAAAAGACACGTCATTTTAGTCTATTATTCGATAGCACGTAAACCTTTCTTTGCCCTTATAATAGTTTTAATATTATTTTAACAATAATCATTATTTTCTACAAGCTAAAAATAACGTCGTTGGTTTTTACCGATATTTTACAATTATTAATTACAATTATTGTCACGAAATTTATTTTCAGTACAAATGAAGGCAAAAATACACGTTTTAATAATAGTGTATGTATGTTGAAGTGAATGGTTGTAAACCACGAACACATGAACTCGTCTCGATAACAACATTGTATCAGGTATATGGTTAACCTCGTGTTTGTACTAAAACGAGTTCTGTTAAATCCAATGTTATCTGCGTGATAAAAGATAACTGATGATAACTATGAATATCATTAAAATCTTCATTTGCAATCAGTTTCATAGTGAAGTGTACTTGTCCTGTATTAATTCTGTTCAATTTAGATTTCAGCAATAATATGCACCTTAAGAAATAAGTGAGTGTTCGGTTTGTGTTATCGATGTTATCAAAGCTTTTTCATCGGCGGTCCGTTTACCAACATACACCTTTTTCTGAATTAGCTGATTCACGCTTTCTATATGGGTATACACAAGTTGTGGCCTAACCGAGGATCAAACCAGCGATCCTCTGGTTTGTATTCGCTGTACATCAGGGTCTGCGCTGTTTGTTTAAAGAAATTTCCGTAAGAAATATAGAAATAAATATACTACAAATCCCTAATTTTGGAAATAAATTGTTCCGATTTAGAAGGATGGGAGAGTCCACTAGGCATAAATGGGTTAATAAAAGACCCATAGGTGTGCAATGTTCTTTTATATGACTAAAACTAAATTTTGATCATGCTTCATATGTGTACATTACAAGTAACGTGTTCATAGCTGAAGGTGTACAATGTACATCCGACTTTACCTGCATGAGTCAACTGTATATGTAAGTGTAACGTCGCAATTTCAATGTGCATAAAGTAAGTAAGATCATCAGGTGAACAATGCACTTCTTTTCTTCAAGCATTTCTGTAGACCTGTATGTGAAAGAAGTAGGTCTAAATACGTATAAACATACAAGTTGTTCCATGTGGGTGTACAGTTTACTTAAGGACAGTCTCAAGACAGAACGCTACAGCACTCTTCCAATGTAATGTACATTTTCCGTCAGTGACCATTTAAAAAGACAAATAGACAGTTGATGCTTTATAAATGTTATACTCACATAGTATATGTGCCTACACCCATTCATACAGACATGATAGTGCACGTGGTACATCTCAATATGACTACACCCTTTAGTGTTGACATATTTAGAGCTAAGGGGATACAACGAAAGTTTTAGGGGCTTCTGGGCCCCTGTCCCTTGATGATACGGATGTTAATTGCAAGTTTAGAGCGACTCAACTGCTGCTTATATTGACATTTAAACAAGAGATGTGTTTGTCAGAAACACAATGCCCCTTATTGCGCCACTTTGAAATAAAATTTCAATATATAATTCGGCAGGTTTATAAATTATCTCCCTTTTAAAGCTTATTACTTCCCTTGGATTGTATTTTTCGACTTTTGACCTTGACCTTTCACCACTAAAAATGTGCAGCTTTATGAGATACACATGCATGCCAAATATCAAGTTGCTATCTTCAATATTGCAAAAGTTATTGCAAAACTTTAATGCAAGATTAAAGTTTTGGGACAGAATGACAGGCCAAAAACAATATACCCCCGATCATTCGATCCGGGGGCATAAAAAGCGACTTTGATTCCACAACAATCATAAAATGATAATCTCTCTATGATAAGACTGTTCTTTATATATAACACAAAATATAAATCAATATTTATTTATTCAACATATACAACAACAATCTCTGATCACCACACACAGAGCATACTAAAAATGTTTTGCAGTAATATACACTAAAAATCATTGTCCCCCATGTTTGCTGGCTCAGCGCATTCTAAGTCCCGACATTTAGAATTCACTAATTCCCGTCTCACTTCGGGTGTGATAGGCTCATGCGAATGCACGCGCAGCAGTTCAAACATGGCTTCCTTCTGTTCACTGGAGATGTCTTCTTTGTAACGCTGCACGAACGTCAGCATACTCTGGTGCCATAGCACGGGTAACTCACGTTTGTCTGACGTAAATCTGAAAGCAAAGAAATAGACATGTGTGTGCATTTTTTTTTACCCTTAACCACTTAGGTACGTATTTTTACGCATTTGTAGTCCTTTAGAAAGTTAAACTATATTAAAGACCTTTCTTACTAGATGCAAGCTTTAAAGGCTTCATTTTAGACCCTTAGATACTGGTGAACAGCATAAAACCTAGACAGACTGCGAGTTATTGCTGGCTGTTCTGATTGTATGCTGTTTGCACATAGCCATTTTCACTTTGCCTCTGAGTGGGAAAGGGTTAAAAGGGTATTAGGGCTAAAGCTTAGTTATTGTGTTATTGTATTTCTTATAAATTATGAAATGACATCGGTATTTTAGAAAACTAGTCTTACTCATAGTTATGAGTAAATTTATTATTCTCTATTCTCAAAATACTATTAAAATCTCATCATCTTTATAACCCATATCATCATCATTATCATTATCAAACAAATAATAAACCAAAGACAAAATAGGAGTGAGTGTTTGTATTTGACAGGACTTTAAACTTAGATGAAAGGCATTTATCGGTTTTGTTAAATTTAGCTTCGTCGTAGTTAAATGCATTTTTAAAGATTAGGTACTGTAATGATAACAAAAGTAGACCGGATTTATTTGCAATATAAGTCATTTTGTTTTCGTGATAGTTTTTGTTCTTGTTTGGTGGCCTGTTGGCTTGATGTGTAAAGACATTTTGCTTTTATGGTGTTTGGCCGTTTTTTGAATGCCAGTTAACATGTGTAATTTGCTTATCGTTTTGGTGAAAGCCAGTTGACCAGATGTGGATAAACCCAGTTAGCGCGTGTAGTTTGTTAACCAAATTTGTTAAAACGCGCGTTTACATTTACATTTTTGTTTTTATTTAATGTTAAGATTGTACTGTTCGAAGGATATTATATATATTGGAGAATATTAAATGTATGTTATTAAGGGCCAGATTGGCTTATGTAAATTAACCGGTTGGCTCGGGTTGTCCGTTGACAGTTTGTTGAAAGCAGATTTTTTCAGATGCGTATAAGCCAGTTTGCTTGCGTGTCAATTCACTAAAATGTCTCAAAACACATGTTGAAATTGCATTTACACATGTTTGCGAAGTTTATTTTTTCAGAAGCTGGACAGTTCGAAGAATAAATAATGAATAGTGTAACATTATAGTAAGAGGGCAGCTCGAAAGGTATAAAAATAAAAATTGTTTTTTTTGTGTGTAATTATGTGTTAGAAAATAACTTGTTAAGATTAATAATGATGCTTTTATTGATGATGATGTTATAAATGTTGATGATGATGCTAACGTTATTGATGAGGAGGAGGAATAGTTGACAGTATTTTGTGAATGGATAATACTACATTTACGAATTTTGAGTGAATGAAATTATTTGAGGTTTGATAAATACCGAATGATGTTGGTCTGTACATATTATTTAGAAGAGAAAGTGAGTATGGTTATTGTTTAGCACGTAAAAATGAATGAGTTTCTAGGTTTTGCGTTTAATTGAACAAAAACAAGTAACGGTTCAGCAACAGGGATTATTCTCAGATGGTACATGTATTCCTTTTAGAGTCACAGAAATTCAACTTTGCATCAATACCGGTTTTCTTTGAGATTTGTTTGATGGGTTAAAATTCCAAAAATTTACGAGTTTTGCAGCCGACCAAGTACCTATAGCTTTGTATTTGAGTGTGTTAAGCATTTTGTTGTTTTCAAATTAGTAAATCAAAATTAATACGGTGTTCTAGTATATCAATTGAGCTTATGCTATTGCCATGGAAATTTGAGCCAGGGTTCGATCAGTAGCTTAAAGTATGTCTGTGTTGGTGAATTGAACCTAAAAACAAATGTCAAGTCGGTAGTTTTAAGTTTAAGAGCAGAACATACGTATTGATTGTGAGAACATTAGTAAAATGTGTTTGGTATTTGTGCATGTCTCTTGTGGTCATTGGACCAAGTTGTTTAAGGCCAATTGGCCTGATTTTGAAAGCCAGTTGGCTTGTATGATCAGTTGACCGTTTTTAAAGCCATTCTATATGGTGTGTGAAAGCCTGTTGGCTTGTGTTGTCAGGTTACCGAACTTTCTTGGAACGAAAGTCTCATAGAATTTACAATATTTGCAAGATTATTGTTTGCAATGCAGTAACTGGACAGTTCGAATAGTATATTAAGTATTGAAGAACATAAAGGTATGGTTTATGTAGTATGTTATTATTATTACTAGGATTATTATGATGTATTTTATTTGGGTGCATTCGGAGAATTGCAAAGCCGGTAGTTAAAAAAGAGCCTATTACATCAGATATATTAAAGAAATTTTATCACACTTTTGTTTCTGAGAGCGATTGTTCTTTGGGGTATTTAAGAGGCGTTACAATCTTTTTCTTATTTTATGCTGGTTTTTTAGGAATAAAGTGAAATTAAGGTTAAGTGAAATTTTGTCTGTTAAAAGATCAGATGTTGTATTTTTAGATACGCATTGTGATATTAAAGTTGAAAAGTCAAAAACGGACATTTTAAAGGGGCCTTTTCACAGATTTTGGCATTTTTTTAACTTATTCATTAAATGCTTTATATCGATAAATTTAAACATTGGATCGTAAAAGCTCCAGTAAAAAATCAAGAAAAAAATTTAAAAAAGGAAAAGAACATTGCCCGGATCAGGTTTCGAACCAGTGACCCCTGGAGTCCTGCCAGAGTCCTGAAGTAAAAACGCTTTAGCCTACTGAGCTATTCCGCCAAGTACATATACTTGACGTATTTTATACCGTATATAAGCAATCTTCGTAGTTTCACAAAATTTAACGACAAAAACAGAACTCTCCAAATTATTCAATCGTTTCGCGTTGCAACGCTTTATAATTTTTAGGTTTTAAAATCGTCAAAAGATGCATATAATGGCTATATTAGACCATGGTAAATGTTCAGTATTACTGTTTCCTCACAAATATCATAACTAAAACGAAAATTTGCGAATCTGAAACAACTTTTTTCAATTTTGTCAATTTACCAAAGCGTGAAAAGATCCCTTTAAGAGAGGGTAATACTGTTCTGATTGCAAAAACTAATACAGACACATGACCTGTGAAATTGCTTGAAAAGTATTTGTGTGTTGCAGATATTGCATGTTCATCTACTGATTATGTGTTTAGACCAGTTTATTTGTGTAATGTTAAACACTGTTTCAAATTGATTTCTAATAATAAGCATATAAGTTATTCTACTATAAATGATAGTTTTAAGAAGAAGTTAAGTCTATTGGGTTATGTTTCTTCTAAATATGGACTTCATTCTTTTCGTGCTGGTGGAGCATCTATAAGTGCCAATAATAAGACTGTGGATAGACTTTGGCAAAGGCATGGTAGATGAAAAAGTGTTTCCACTAAGGGCGGATATGTTAAAGATTCTTTGAAAGACAGATTATCGGTGTCGCTAAATTTAGATTTGTGAAAAGTCATTATTAATGTATGTGTGATTTGAAATGTATGATGTGTTGTTCGTAGCACATTTAAAGACACTATAATATATTATTATATAAATGGTTTGGAAATGCTTTTGAGTATTATTAAGTTCTGTGTTTGTGTTGTGTGTATGTTCCTTGTGGTCATTGGACCAATTTGTTTACGGCCATTTGGCCTGATTTGGTAAGCCAGTTGGCTTGTATGGTCAGTTGACCGTTTTTTAAAGCAAGTTGATCTGATGTGTGAAAGCCGGTTGGCTTTTGTGAGTTGAACTTATTTTCTTAAAAAGCATGTTCACATGGAATTAACAATCTTTGCAAGTTTATTTTTTGCAGTGCAGTAACTGGACAGTACGAATGGTATATTAAGTATTGGAGAACATAAAGGTATGGTTTATGTAGTATGTTATTATTATTATAAGGATTATGATTATGATATATTTTTTTCCGTTTTAATGTTTATCATTAATTTTGTAAATATTGTTTTATTATATCTGTTTAATTCTCTTGTGCATTATTCGATTGGTCATTTGACCGTTTGTGAAGGCCAGAGGTGCCTGATGTTGATTAGCCGTTTGGCTTGTGTGGTCATTTGACCGTTTGTGAAGGCCAGAGTGTGCCTGATGTTGATTAGCCGTTTGGCTTGTGTGGTCAGTTGACCGTTTGTGAAGGCCAGAGTGTGCCTGATGTTGATAAGCCAGTTGGCTTGTGTGGTCAGTTGACCGTTGTTGAAGGCCATAGTGTGCCTATTTTGATTGAATTAATTTTATTGCTTTTACAAATGTTTGTAATTGTATCTTTTCAGTTAAAACACAGTTCGAGAGGTATATAACGTGGTGGAGAATATTTAGGTATTCATTTTATGTTTTATATTATTTGTATTCTCTCTTTGTTTTATTCGAAAGTCCTGTCAAATACAAACACTCACTCCTATTTTGTCTTTGGTTTATTATTTGTTTGATAATGATAATGATGATGATATGGGTTATAAAGATGATGAGATTTTAATAGTATTTTGAGAATAGAGAATAATAAATTTACTCATAACTATGAGTAAATGAAATTATTCTCGGTTTGAGAAATACGGTATAGTATGGTTTAATACGTGTTATTTAGAAGAGAGATTATAGTAATGGTTTAGCGCTGAAACTGAACTGAAACGATACTATTTAAATGCTGTAGGGCATGTAATTATGAATACTTCACATACACATGTGTGTCATGTGAAAAAGTGCAAATGTATTCATAACAATTAGACGTCAAGTATATATCTCAAAAAAGAGTTACTGTTTGAATAAACTGATCCCCGCCGATGCCCACAGTGCACACAGGACGCCCCAAAGCCCATCAATCACGCTAACTTGCTTAAATATTATAAATTAACAAATGTGAAACATTAATTTGTTCAAAGAAGCTGCTAATATCTGCAAGATTCATCTACCACCACCAATCAAGAGAAGTGTACATGACTTCACGTACACCCCATACAATACTCAGTAGTAATAAACGATTCAGGTAAAACCGCGAGCGGGATACGCAACCCTACTGCCATTTTTGTTTTCTTATTTTTTCTTTTAATGGCAGGGGGACGTATGAGGACCCATGGCTCGAGACCGGTGTCTAGGTGCCTTCATCACCTCCCGAAACCTCTAATTTAGAGAAATCTACAAATAAGCAGCTATTAAGATACTGTAACATTAAGTATTTTATAGTAAAAAATGTAATTAAAACATTATCAATTCATTGCGCAAGTTAACATAACAAACAAACATCAAAAGCATCCTGCACACACCCCGGACATCAGCAAGAAACAAACAAATCACTCAAACCATAAAATCCATAAAGCATCTATAAAGAATGTTGATAAATCATAAATATTCCGAGAAATATATAAATGCATATGACGAATTTAACAGCTATATTAAACCGACTTCAACATCTAACCAGTCACACCAAAATGAAAATATTAAGTAATCGTACAATAAAAATGTCTTTAAAATTAAACGTTCATTACGAACGACAACAAAAAATAATAACACTTGACATTTAAACATACCAATATTTCAATAAGTATGCTGGAGGTACTATCTCCAGGAAGTGAGAGTCTCGAAAATCATGACACACATAACTTAAAAGACGTCATTCAAACACAATATTAAGTAACAAATGAGTCAAAATAATCAAGAAAACTTCAGACTTAAATGAAAATACACCCATCGTCTTTCCTAGTAAAGAAATCGGTTCGTGTTAAGATCCCATCTCACATGGACTAAAAACCGAACTGAAAATATACTAAATATAGACTTTATAATAGCAAAATTATAAACATAAAAGCAATGTAACCAATTATTTAACCATACATATGTTCATTAAGGGCGGGCGGGCGGGGTTATCACCCTTTCGTTTTCTTGCTCCATAACTTTGCCTGTCAAAAACAACCCTCGAATGGCGTCTCACTAGATGTGCAAATCATATATACCCCAAAACGAAAAACTCGTGCGCTTTCGCGCTAAAACATGCACACAAAACCCGTGCATTATACGCGCTAAACCATTACTATAATCTCTCTTCTAAATAACACGTATTAAACCATACTATACCGTATTTCTCAAACCGAGAATAATTTCATACATTTTTATGTTTTTGTTTGATTTATTTTTAGTTTAAACCATATTATTATCGATCTTGAATGTATTTCAAGACAAAAGCATCTTAAAATGCTTTCGAGTCTGTTTCCTGGGTGGAACCAGTACTTTATGTCTATGCGGGCAATCTAAAGAACGCTACCACAGTAGGGTTTGAGCTCGTTACCTCTTAGTTGCTCGGCTAATACTATAATCACTATGCAGTCATGGCAACTTGTTTTGGTTTTCTTAGTTATCCTCATTTATCATTGTTCTTAAGCCAAAAATAGTAAAGTACTGATAGATGGGAACTCAACGTGGTCTGATTACCATGTTCTCCAGTGTTGAATATTCATAAGTAATAAACCAATATGATGCCATTATTTTAATATTTACAAAATAACTTTACTTTCAAATGAGAAAATGAGGAAAATATTAAAATTCATGATGAATAAGGGCTATTTTGCATTATTTGTTTAGTATTATAACAAATTAAAAAGTCTACTGAAAACCATACTGTAAATGTTTGAACTACATAAAAGGTATCAAAGGGATCTTTTCACAGTTTGGTAAATTGACAAAATTGAATAAAGTTGTTTCAAATTCGCAAATTTTCGGTTTAGTTATGATATTTGTGAGGAAACTGTATTTCTGAACATTTGCCATGGTCTAATATAGCCTTTATCTTTTGACGATTTAAAACCTAAAAATTATAAAGCATTGCAACGCAAAATGATTGAATAATTTGGAGAGTTCTGTTGTTGTCGTTTAAATTTGTGAAACTGTGAAGATTGCTTATATAAGGTATAAAATATGCACCTTATGTATGCTTGGCAGGATAGCTCAGTTTGCTAATGCGTTTTTACTTCAGGATTCCGAGGGTCACTGGTTCGAGCCCTGCTGCAGGCTACTTTTTTTTCCTTTTGTAAACTTTATTTTTGATTTTTTTTACTGTAGCTTTTAAAATTTAATGTTTACATTTATCAATATAAAGCATTTAATGACAACTTCAAAACAAGCCAAAATCTGTGAAAAGGCCTCTTTAAAATTCCAGTAGTAATGTATCATTCATATCAGCTTTGTCCACATATGTTCTTAAAATAAGCAAGGAAAACTTTAAAAATTATCCAGGATATGTCCAAGTATTCACTTTCAATAAATAGCAATTTATTTCTCTATACACTGTATGAGCTACATTGGTGTAAAGTGAGAAATGTGAACATTTGAAAGGTCTTTTTCCTGTACTTCTTTTCTTCCAATCAGTATTTAACTAATGAGCCTTGCTTTAGGAAAATGGGGCTTAATGCAGAAGCGTTATAAGTTGTCCCACATTAAAGGAGCTTTGACTTCAAAATTCTTATCAAGAGTATCACAGAACAGTAGCATGTCTGCTTTTCCTCACAAGGTGGAACACAAACCCACGCTACCTGACAAAGTGGAACACAATCGCGTCCACAACTCTGAAGGGCAGAGCGTATTTCTTGTCGAGAAGAGCCCTCAGGAAGATGCTGTTGGCCCCGTTGTAGTCCATCTCTGCGATCTTCAGCAGCGCTGCGGCCGAGTGCAGCATGGGTATAGAGTTCCTCACCAGGACACTTGATAGGATCACAGCCTCTCGGAGGGTGCAATTACCTGCCTGGGGATGGAGAGAAAGGAAAAATAAGTGTAGAACAAGAGCACCGTATAACGGGTGCCACGCTCGGCTACAGGTGCAGTTTTGAATTAATGAAAGCTTGCCGGATTAATTTTTGTTAAAGGTCACAGTGACCTTGACCTTTGACCTAGTGACCCAAAAATGGGCGTGGCGTGTAGAACTCATCTCTATGAAAACCCCGAGCTAAAAATAAGTGTATCAGGTAAGTGCGTCCTTGCGAATTGTGCAGTTACCTGCCTGGGAAGAAGAGAATTCCTGTGGATTGAAGTAGTGTGTAACACAATAATTTACATTAATTTTACTAAGATGACATATTTGAGGTTTCACTTTTTACGCTTAAGAAATGTAGAACAAGTTTTTCCACAAACTTTTATGCAACAGGCTGAAAACACACCCTCTTAACTTCTCAGGGCTTACTCTTCCATTCGCCAATGACTACAAATTGACTTATTTGGCTACAGAAAATTCTATTTGGCTACAACTTTTTCTTCATTTAAAACTAATAAAGTAGCCCAAAGTAGAAGAATTTTACCATAGCAAGGCAAATTTGGCTAAAGAAATTTTTGGGCCAGGGGATGCCCTGCTTTTGTTAGCTGTGATGGGATATAATTACCTCAGAGTATCTATGGGTATTATAACAAGACAAACACAGGCAACCAGACTTAAGACTCGTGTGTCATTCCATGGCAGTGACCTCTGATTAAATCATTAAGTTTAACCCATGTTTTATAAACTGATCTGTGTCATACAATATTAGCTGATGGTAACAACAATTAACCCTTTACCACTTAGATACGTATTTTGATGTGTTAGTAGTCCCTTAGAAAGTTAAATTTAATTAAAGACCTTTCTTAATAGATTCAAAATTTAAAAGCCTTCATTGCCAACCCTTAGATACTGATGAGCAGCAAACAGCATAAAACTTGAACAAACTGCGAGTTACTCGCTGGCTGTTCTGGTTTTATGCTGTTTGCACATAGCCATTTTCACTTTGCCTCTGAGTGGAAATGGTCACCTGCTGATGTTTCTGAAGTTAAGTTTAAACCTATATATTTTAGCTTTATTGCATCGAAAGCCTCAGGCTTATTCAAATGCTCTCGAGTCCATTTCCTGGGCATAAACCCAGTTTTTGGTGTCTTTGGAGGAGATCTAAAGAACGCTCCCACACTGGGGATCAAACCCGTGATGACCTCACGGTGATGACCTCTGATGATGGTCGCTAGGCGGACACTATATCCATTACACCACGGCGACTGTTGAAATCTCATATTTCCTATATCCAAATGAACACTACTAGGGGCCTACTGAAGCCTTATGTTCAAGATTAAGGTAACAGTCCATACCTCACACAATGGCAGAAGTATTCCCTTGAAGAATGCAGCTGGTTTGAACAAGGCCTTCTTTAGTGCCTGAAAGTGCAATAAAGCTCCATTTCAATGTGTGACATCAACAGTAAAACTTTAAACAAAACATAAATAGGGATTAAGTGTTGCTTGAACACATGGTATGAACAAAACGGAGCCTAAGTCTGGTAAAATTGGGCTGAATTCTTGTGTGTAAAGTGTTGTTGTAGATTAGCAGCTTGCACAGGCTTATCTGGGAGGACACTTTCCGCTTTTATAATATTTTTCTTTAACAAGAGCACCGAATAACGGGTGCCATGCTCAGCTGCGGGTGCAGTTTTGAATAAATAAAAGCTTGTTGGAATTTTTTTTTTAGAGGTCACAGTGAACTTGACCTTTGACCTAGTGACCCCAAAATGGGTTTGGCGTGTAGAACTCATCAAAGTGCATCTACATATGAAGTTTCAAAGTTGTAGGTGGAAGCACTTTGATTTTAGAGCAAAATGTCAAGGTTTTAACACGACGCGAATGCGGACACGATGAGCTGGCTATGACAATACCTCAGGTTTTCAAACAGCCGAGCTAAAAAGAAGTCTCTTCTTAGAAAAAATCCATTTGAGGTGTTTACTGTTGTCCCTGATAAGCCTGGGCTAATACAATACTTTACACACATGCATTTAGCCTCGGCAAGACGGAGGTTCATATATCTTTTTATATAATCACAAACACATGGTTTAAATACAAATCATTTAATTCAAACTATTTAAAATATTACAGTTTTTTTATCTTTTATATATGGTATGAACACAAAATACTGACAAGGGACAAAATTGCCACAAAACCAGGTTTTCAGTTGAAATAAGTCTGATAAAGGGAGACAATTCAAAATGTGTATTGTTAACCCCCTTGTGTAAAATTGACCTTGATTTCAAATAGAAAAAAAAAGTCTGATAAAGAGAGACAACTCAAAATCAAAATGTGCATTGTTACTGATTGTTCATAGTAACATAGTTGTTTCAAAATCAATCTATTTTTAGTTGTGGTGACCTTGACCTTGGAGATATTGACGTAATTCTTTCGCGCGACACACCGTCCAATAATGGTGAACAAATGTGCCAAATGATTTTAAAATGTCACAATGAATGACATAGTCATGGCCCAGACAAGCTCATTTATGGCCATTTTTGACCTTCAAACTCAAGTTGTGACCTTGACCTTGGAGATATCGACGTGATTCTTTCGCGCGACACACCATCTAATGATGGTGAACAAATGTGCCAAATGATTTTAAAATCTGACAATGAACGACAAAGTTATGGCCCGGACAAGCTCATTTATGGCCATTTTTGACCTTCAAACTCAAATTATGACCCTGACCTTGGAGATATTGACATAATTCTTTCACGCGACACACCGTCTAATGATGGCGAACAAATGTTCCAAATGATTTTAAAATCTGACAATGAACGACAAAGTAATGGCCCAGACAAGCTTGTTCCGCCTTGCCAGCCCGCCGACATCGCAAATCTAATAACCAGTTTTTTCCTTCGGAAAACCTGGTTAAAAATGATTGTTTGGACTTATAATCAACTTATGATATCATAAATATTTCAATTATTATCCAATAATTAACTAAGTAATTCAAATTGTATGAACAAATATGCAAAACAAATGTTGTCGCACCTGTAAATTCTATACAGCCGATCATATGAGATTTTCTTTTCATGTCATCAACAAGTAATATCTTAAAATACTAGTGGAAAAACATAATAAGATAACAAGAGCACCGCATAATGGATGCCAACGCTCGGCTGCGGGTGCAGTTTTGAATAAATGAAAGCTTGTCAAAAATTTGTTAGAGGTCACAATGACCTTGACCTTTGAACCCAAAATGGGTGTGGCGTGTAGAACTCATCAAGGTGCATCTACATATGAAGTTTCAAAGTTGTAGGTGGAAGCACTTTGATTTTAGAGGCAATTTTAAGGTTTTAGCACGGCGGACTGCGGAAGACACAACACGGACACAACGTGCTGGCTATGACAATACCTCGGGTTTTCTCCGAAAACAGCCGAGCTAAAAATTATAACTAAGATAACGATAGGTTCAATGCCTGTACCATATAGAGGTGGAAATTGAGTCTTTTGTATTCTGCAATATCATCTCTTATCCTAGGTAGCAACACGAGGTTGAAGAATCTGAAATATACCATGAAATGATATGATAAAAAAATGAGCCAAGCTCTAAAACAGTGCGCAATGCATGTGCTTAAACTATCCTCCCAGATCAGCCATTGATGTCTGCACAGGCTTATCAGGGACAACACTTTATGCTTTTAAAGAATATTTTGTTTTAAGGAAGTCTCATCTAAAATCCATAAAATGGATCGGGAATCAAACGCGGTTTCTTTAAATGACAATCCTCAAGTACAGTTGGTTGAATGTTATATGACATTTAACTTTTGGTTATCAATCAAAAATATAATCGAGTTGTGTTCTGAGAAAACTGTGCATAATGCATGTGCGTAAAGTGTTGTCCCAGATTAGCCTATGCTAAATTGGATTTTTGCTAAGAAGAGACTTCATTTAAACAAAAATGTCATAAAAGCGGAAAGTGTCGTCCCTGATTAGCCTGTGCGGACTGCAAAGGCTATTCTGCGACCACACTTTACGCACATGCATTATGCCCAGATTTCTCAGAACGCGAATCAATTAGTTCATGTCTACCTCTGAGCCATCTTGGCGTTGAGGTTGGATGTGAAGATCCTGCAAGCCTGGTACATGGCTGCAGCGGACCACGTCTCTGGCTCTGTCAGGTACAGGATCTATAGAACAGAAACAATATTAAAGTTATTGAACTTCAATTTATGACCTTGATCATGCACTCTGTAAGATAAGGGATCTATAGAGCAGAAAGGATATTTAAGTTAATTAACTTTGATTTATGACCTTGATCATGCACTCTGTAAGGTAGAGGATCTATAGAGCAAAAGGGATATTTAAGTTAATGACCTTCAATTTATGACCTTGATCATGCACTCTGTAAGGTACAGGATCTATAGAGCAGAAGGGATATTTAAGTTAATGACCTTCAATTTATGACCTTGATCATGCACTCTGTAAGGTAGAGGATCTATAGAGCAGAAGGGATATTTAAGTTAATGACCTTCAATTTATGACCTTGATCATGCACTCTGTAAGGTACAGGATCTATAGAGCAGAAAGGTTACTTAAGTTAATGACCTTTGACTTTGATTTGTGACCTTGACCATGAACTATGTCAGGTACAGGATCTATAGAGTAGGAAGGATATTTAAGGTAATGACCTTTGACTTTGATTTGTGACCTTGACCATGAAATCTTTCAGGTACAGGATCTATGAGTAATGAACAGGCAGCAAAAAAATAAGCTAAACTACTGTAAAATCATTTATTTATGTCAGCTTGAAATTTTGTTGATAAAAAACTTGTTCCCAAACACTTCATTCCATTGATTAATGCTTGAGAAATTTGTGCAACTCATTTTCTGATGTGTTTATGTTAAATTCAATGATTGGTCAGCCCCTGAAATAGACAAAACAAGAGCACCGCCTTGCAGGGGCAGACCGCTCATCTATTTTTCTTTTTAAAGGTGAAGGGCACTATCTCAATACTTCAAACAAAAAAGATGGATGGGTGGGGTGGAGAGGGGTGCATAGTTTGGGATGGGGTCATTTATTACATTATCTTCCAAAAATAAGAAATAAAAATGCAAAAACAGAATAAAATAATTTATTTTGTTTGGGGGGGGGGGGGGGATTCTTGGGTGGGATAGTTGGGCGGTCTTTCAAAAATAAAATAATAAAAATAAATATTTTTGTTGTTTAACCATGTTTCCAACAAAAATAAATTGGGGGAGGGGGGTGGGTGGGGTCGGAGGGGGGGGGGGGGTATAGTGTGAGGGTGTGGTCATTTATAATTTGATCTTTAAAAAAAAAAATGAATTAAACAAAAAAATGAAAAATAAAAATGTTGTTTTTTTTTTGGGGGGGGGAGGGGGGGGCATGGTTTGGGTGGAGTCTATTGTAGTATGTCATGTAAGAGTTGTTTTGTCAGTGCATCAATCTGATCATAAATAACAAAGGTATGGCAATTTTTGAAAAATTTAATTATTTGATTATTTGACCTTGAGAGTCAAGGTCATTCAAAGGTCAAGGTAAAATTCAACTTGCCAGGTACAGTATCCTCATGATAGTTGAAAGCAAAAGCCTTGATACTTTAGAAGTAAAGTGGATGTAAACACAAAATTTAACAATATATTCAAAGTTACTAAGTCAAAAAAGGGCCATAATTCCGTCAAAATAACAACCAGATTTATGCAACTTGTTCCGTACAGTCCCCTTATGATAGTTTGTGAGTGTCTGAAAGCAATAGCTATGATACTTTAGGAGTAAAGCGGCCCAAAACACAAAACTTAACGAAATTTTCAATTTTCTAAGAATAAAGGGGCCATAATTCTGTCAAAATGCCAGTCAGAGTTACATAACTTTGCCTGCACAGTCCCCTTATGATAGTAAGTAAGTGTCGCATGTATGAAAGCAATAGCTTTGATACTTTAGGAATAAAGTGGACCTAAACACAAAACTTAACCAAATTTTCAATTTTCTATGTATAAAAAGGGCACATAATTCTGTCAAAATGCAGGCCAGAGTTATCTAACTTTTCCTGCCCAGTCCCCTCATGAAAGTAAGTAAGTGTACCAAGTTTGAATGCAATAGCTTTGATACTTTATGAGAAAAGTGGACCTAAACACAAAACTTAACCGGACGCCGACGCTGACGCCAATGTGTTGACAATAGCTCATTTTTTTTTCAAAAAATAGATAAGCTAAAAACAATCCCGCAAATAATTATGAGTTAACAGTTCTTGAGACCAAACAAATATTACAAACCCAGCAATACATCACACCAGAAAATGTGAGCTAGCCTTGTTAAGAATTCACTAGTACAGGGCTTGTGTGCTGGTTCTCATATTGATGCAGAAAGTACGGTATCTAGCTATAAGTAACTTTCAATTGAATACCTCTAGTTAAGTATATATAGTGATGTTACATGTTCACCTTAACCAATATTCTAATCACAAAAAGGGCCTATATTGCATGTCATAGTTATGAAACTTGGTCCGTGACCCCAAAAACAGGTGTGAAATTTTAATGACTATCTTTGGTCAAAATGGTTCTGTGTCTGCAACCTCACACAATGACCCCAAGCACAAATGAAAAGTTTCTTATAGAGAAATAATAGAGGCTGCATGTTTACATTAACCAGAGCATTATGTAGACGCAGACAACAACAGTGTGTGGAATAACTCATACTACGTCTAGAAGAGTTGAAAATCAAACAGCCAGCTGCTGTTAAATATTTTGCTCATAATAGCAGGTTCATATTCACCTTTCTCCCAGGAATACTATAGTAAGCCTTTGTACCTGTTCCCAGTTTCTGAGGGCAGGTATCACTTTGAAGGCCTTAGGCAGCTTGCCACTGCTGTACTTTACTTGTTCCCAGTTTCTGAGGGAAGGCATCATTTTGAAGGCCTTAGGCAGCTTGCCCCTGCTGTACTTTACTTGTTCCTAGTTTCTAAGGGCAGGTATCACTTTGAAGGCCTTATGAAGCTTGCCACTGCTGTACTTTACCTGTTCACAGTTTCTGAGGGCAGGTATCACTTTGAAGGCCTGTGGAAGCTTGCCACTGCTGTACTTTACCTGTTAACAGTTTCTGATGGCAGGTATCACTTTGAAGGCCTTAGGAAGCTTGCCACTGCTGTACTTTACCTGTTAACAGTTTCTGAGGGCAGGTATCACTTTGAAGGCTTTGGGCAGCTTGCCACTGCTGTACTTTACCTGTTCCCAGTTTCTTAGGGCAGGTATCACTTTGAAAGCCTCGGGTAGCTTGCCACTGCAGTACTTTACCTGTTTCCAGTTTCTGAGAGAAGGTATCACTTTGAAGGGCTAAGGCAGGTTGCCACTGCTGTACTTTACCTGTTCCCAGTTTCTGAGGGCAGGTATCACTTTGAAAGCCTTAGGCAGCTTGCCACTGCGATATTTCTGTAGGATGGTCTTGACCTGTTTGTACATGTTCACCAGACGCTCGTCAAGCTGGTCCAGCTGTACACTCGCATTGTCTGCAAAGGGAACAAGAGTTTATATGAGTTTCTTCCTGAGAAAATGGGGCTGAACACATGTGTGTAAAGTGTTTCCCAGATTAGCCTGCGCATTCTGCACATGCTCATCAGGGATGACACCACATAAACTGGATTTTTTTAAAAAGAAAAACCTTCCTTTAAACGATAAATTTGAAAGCGGATAGTGTAGTCCCTGATAAAGTATTCTCGATTGGTACTTTAGGCACATGCATTAAGTCCAGTTTTTAATGGACCGCTGCTTATATAGGAAGAACAAGATATGTGTTTGTCAGAAACACTATGTCCCCTTTTGCAACGCTTTGAAGCTATATATTTGACCTTTGACCTTGAAGGATGACCTTGACCTTTCACCACTCAAAATGTGCAGCTCCATGAGATACACATGCATGCCAAATATCAAGTTGCTATCTTCAATATTGCGAATGTTATTGCAAATGTTAAAGTTGGGGCAAACAAACAAACACACAAACCAACAGACAGGGCAAAAACAATAAGTCCCCCACTATAGTGGTGGGGGACATAAAAATTCTTATAACTGTCAAGCAGCATAACATGAACACGATAAAGCAAATACATAAAACAAAACACTAGTAAATTATTAAAGCTGGGGAAAGCACCTTGGAATGCATGAAGGTATAATCTGATTAAAAATGCTTGCTAAATCCTATTTATTTTAGCTAGATCAGGCTTTTTGAGACACTCATTATAAGTCTGCTTCAGAAAAACCAGTACTTTTGAGTCATTTGAACCTGAGAACGCTCCCTAAATGAAGACTAGTTGCAAAGTGGACAAAAACACACAGTTGCAAAGGTAATGTACATGTATACTGGCATGGTCTGCAAGGGACATATGGGTCACAACATGGACCTAGTACTTATGCCCTTCATTACAAATGGCATTTTATCCATTATCCGAGCCCCAGATGGGTGTAGAACCCGGCCACCTCAAGACCCCACCCTCACCCATGATCAAATTATGAGAGAAAATGATCAATTAATACATTTCCATAAATTAATTCAATTTTGTTTCTTTTATGAAGTATATTAACCAGTTTTTTCTAAATGAATATACGTGTCATATGAAATATATGAGCCGTGCTCTGTGAAAAGGGGGTTTAATGTACGTAGTGTTGTCCCACAGTGCAATCTGCACAGGTTAATCAAGGACACTTTCCGCTTTTGTGACATTTACTATTTAAAGAAAGTCTTTTCTATTTAATTAAAGAAAGCAAAAATACAGTTCAGGCGGACCTTTGCGGACTGCACAGGCTAATCTGGAACGACACTTTAAGCACATGCATTTAACCCCCTTTTCACAAAGCAAGGCCAATATATTTTAATTATTTAACACTTGCTTACTTGAAAATATGCCAAAGAGTATACATCAAAACACGCACTTAAGTGCCTTTTTTATTCACGTTTTCAAGTTTATTGATACCATACAGCAGTTTTTTTTTGCGCTAAGCTTTATATTTCACTTATTAGAGCGATGCTTTTTTATAAGATAAATTTGAAACAAGCAAAATTACACTCATGATTTTGAAAAATATTTTACATATTGGTTTGTTTATGGATAATCCTAAATCAAAATGTGCACAAACGTTTAAACTTTTATAAAGCATATCATTGACAATTTGGAAAAAAAGTGAATCATTAAAGTAGCATACACATTTTGCTGTAAGATATTAAAGCCTTAGTGATATAAAGGTATAGAGCATTAGATTAAGCTTCTTAATGCCACTTGCATTCTGGGCAAAGCAATTAAAAAAATACTTTTTTCTTGCTTTTGTACTTATTTAAGAAAATTCCAAATTTTATATACATTGTATTTGTTAAAATTTATGTTAAATGATTTTTTTAATACTAAAATCTGTGAACAAATCCTTTAAACTGAATACATGTATCAAGTTTCACCATATTTGCAGTATACGGTTTACACCCCTATTATCAGCACACTATCAGTATATATATTCAAGATCTTTTTGTAACTTGACAATGCTTTATTGTAAAGTGTGCATTTAAACTGGTTTGTAGACTTAAAACTTCCAACAGAAGTCAATCTTTACCACTTTAAAGTTTAAAACAGTGGTTATTATACTAACCAAAAACTGTGCAAAACTTCATGTAACACAATCAAGATTTGATAAAACAAAAAGAGTCAAATTAATTGTGAATAAATGTAGACAGCTTCTTATTCAGAGGACAATGCAGAACATATATTGAAAATGGTGACTTCTGGAGATTCAGCTCATAAGGCTTCCGATTTAGTGAAGGATTATTCTTGTGGCGCCTGCGAAAGTAAAAATTGTGAAACAAATGCTGAATGTTTGTGTGAAACATGTTCTATTTTTTTTTGTAAACAATGCCTGTATCATCATGATCAAATATATGTAAACCATTTGACATATGGAAGAGGAGAAACTAATAAAAGGCCTCTAGCAAAAACAATTGAGGATTTGCTACTGAAATGTGATATTCATAGCAAAAAGAAACTGAAAATGTTCTGCGAGGACCACAGTCAGCTGTGCTGCTCTCATTGTATTTCACTGAATCACAGGTAAGTTACCGTTGGTAATAAAGTTACATGTAGTTAAAAATGATCACATTTATAAACATGTTACCTCTATAGAGATAACAAGGTTTTTCTCAAATGTGACCTATTGACCTAAATTTTGGGTGAAAGCAGATTAAAATTCTGACTAGATATATTAAAGATATACATTCTGACCAAGTTTCATCAATATTGAGTCATAAATGTGGCCCATAGAGTAATAACAAGGTTTTTCTAACATTTAACCTGGGGAACAATTTATTGGACATATGTGACCGAGATGCAAACCCAGCCTCAAGGTTTTCACGATGAACATTCTGAGCAATATTTATCAAGATTGGATAAAGAAGGCCCCTTAAGTCATCACATGTTATAATTGCCATACAAAGCACGTTAGCCAGACAAAGGTGACAACAATAGCTCAGGTGAGCTGAAGAGAAGGTTGATATCATTTGGATCAATCAAATATAGAAATTGTGTAACATTTTAAAGTTCAATTGATTAAAGCATTTAAAGAGTTGATATTATCAATATTTTAATGTTTCAAGTATAATAGTTAAGGTAAATTTTGGACAATCAAACAAAATGGGGTATGCATTGTTTGTTATGCACATTCTTTAATTGATAAGGGTTTAAACTGGTACGTGACTACCCTATACTAAATGAGATTCAAATTGTTTTTGAATACATGCCTTGCATCGAAAAATTTTCAATGTGGCTTTTCATTTCAACTAGATTTATTTAAAGTATAATCTATGATAATGATTCCTGTTTTCTACTTCAGTCGGTGCACCAATATGGCTCTCATTTCTGAATCAGTCAAAAAGCTGTCAGTGGATATGCAGCAGTTGTCAAACAAAATATTCAAGCAACTGTTTCTGAACTAAATAAGTTAAAGAGAATACAAGAAGCCAGCCTTCAGTCCGTGGAGGGTTCATGTAGTGAAAAAGTAAAAGAAATCAGAGAGCTACGTAAGAAATTAAATGCTTTTTTGGATGAACTAGAAAATAAAGCCTTGAAAGAACTGCATGAAGTTCGGACAACATTGCACACATCCCTCAAGAAAGATGTTGACAACTGCAGCAGTCTGAAGGATGAACTTCAAAAGCTAAGTGAAGCTGTACAGTGCCTTCATGATAAGAGCAACAGAGAAATGGAGTTCATAGCCAGCAGGAAATGTACAGACAAATTACAAGAGTCTGAGTTATTTCTGAAAGCAAAACCTGTGAAGGTGCAGAGTTTAATAATGTTCAAGGAAAACACAAACATTGAGCAGTACCTATCTAAACAGTCTAGTCTGGGGAGGATAGTAGACAGTATGCAGTCTCTCAAAATGGAGATGAATCCAGAAAACATGTTGGAAGTGAAAAGGAAATCCCAGTATAGTGTGAACATATCAAATGACAGAAGTAAGAATTGCCAAATCAGAGGCATTTGTAGCCTGCCTAGTGGTCAGGTCATTATTGCAGATTATAATAATAAGAGAGTGAAGATGTTGGACACTATTGTGTCCAGTCACTGTGATATGTCAGGTTCTCCATGGGACATTTGCCCAATAACATCCAGTGAGGTGGCTGTGACTCTTGATCGTGCTGGTGTGCAGTTTTATGTCTGTGAGCAATGGGCAGCTGGTGAATGGGAGCAAATTAGAGCTACCACATGCTGCTGTTGGAATTGCCCACCATCAGGGAGCATTGTATATTACCTCTGGCACTGCACTCTATCAATACACACTGACAGGAAAACTTGTGAAAATGCTTTATGAGAGTAAAGCAGGTGACTCTACAGGTAAATGTAATGTAAATATATTTGAATACATGTATTTAACATAGTTTACATTTTTTTAATAAATGTTTATACCAATATTTTAACATAAAATAGTACCACTTCTGAGGATCTTTAAATACTTATGAACACTTATGACATTATTTTTAGCATTTAAGGTTAATGTCCTAAACGCTGATCTGTTAATATATAACATGTTTTGTAGTGTACAAATGTGCAGTGAGTCCTGCTGGTGACAAGATCTATGTCACCAACCTTGCCAAGCACCAGCTCCTCACTCTGACCACAGATGGCACCCTCCTATCCACCTTTAAAGATGCTGAGCTACAGACCCCTAATGGTGTACATGTCACACCTGCAGGACAAATCCTTGTTTGTGCATACAGCTCAAATTCCGTCATTCAGGTGGATGGTGAGGGGAAAAAGAAACTTGCAACTGTGGCTTTACAGAAAGATGGATCAAGCGGTTCAATGTCTATCTGCTACAACGCCATTACTGAGAGGACATTGTGGAAAAGGAAAACAATATCAGTTTTATGGATTTGCATTAGCTCTTCCATTGGGAAAAAAAACAACAATATATAATATTATATATTATACTGCTATAAATGTCATTTGCATGTATTCTGTGAATATATTTAGGTCAGGAAAAATCATAAAATTAAAAAACAGTTAAATATTACAGAACATAAACTTTATTTTTGAAAATGAGTTGCTATAATGATCTGAATATAGTACCATTAAAACTAGCATGTTCATGTACAGAATCCTGGTCAATTGCTCCCACGGACAATTGTTCCTACGCTAATTTTGACAAGGAAGACAATCGTTCCTACGTTATTTCGACAAGGCAGACAATCATTCCGTCGCTACTTTTTTACAATGCAGACAGTCATTCCAAAGCTACTTTTGACATGGAAGACAGTCATTCCTACGCTAATTTTGACATGGCAGTCGTTCCTACATTATTTTGACAACCCGGACAATATTTACTATATTATTTTGACAACCCGGACAATCGTTCTTACATTATTTTGACAACCCAGACAATCATTGAGTATATGTATACAAATGTTCATCTAATCTGAGAATGTGTAGAAAGTGTGCTTAGACAAGTTTGCATTATTTTTTAAATTGAATAGAACTAAAAATGGGAGCTATTTTTTAGGACTAATCACTATTGTAAGTTGCATTATTTTCTAAATTGAATAGCACTAAAAATGGGAGCTATATGTTAGGACTAATCACAATTGTAAGCTTCTATGTTGATGTCTGTGATCAAAAGAAAAACTTAGAACAAAAGGCTGAACAAGCAGCAAGAAGGTAATCCTAACTTTCCACTAGAAGGAAATCAAATTGCTGACGTCCTCAGGAGCATGCCATACAAGTATCATCATGGATTATCAGCAGACTTTAACAAAAACTAGCAGACCAAGACTTTTGACAGGTGTTCGGAATTGTGGCATAGCTGAGGAAAACCATTGTATAACATTGGACAAATATGTGAATGCCAAGCAGCAAAGAGTTATTTAGGGTTATAAGACTTGGCTACACAGTGATAAAGAAAAGTTATAACAAACAGAGTTTCTTAAACTATGTCCGGTTTCTGGGTTTCTTATTGGCAGTGAATAACAAGGTTATGAGGCAGCAGGCTCTTTCGGCCTCAAGCTTGTTCAGCCCCAAATCTACCGGGCTTATTTGGCCCTATAATTAATTATACATATACAAACCTATTCAAACACCATTATTATTTTACAAACTCTAACAAATTGATGTAATTGTTGGTTTAAAATTGATTTAAGTGTTTATAACTTGTCAGTTTGTTTGTTGAATATTGCTTTTGAAAATAATTGATTAAAGGAATTCAATTAAACACCAATATGGTTTTACAAACTGTAACCAATTTATGTAATTGTGTCAGTTTTTCTATTGAATATATTGTCGGCGTGTTTGATCAAAATTGTTTGTATGAGTATTTGTTTGATATGTTATGCTTGTTTGTTGTGTCTGTCATCTGATATCATTTGATATACTTCGTTCGTTCCATCATAGCAAAGATTACTTTTCAAGGACAATTAAAGAATGGGACCCTACTGGAAACACCTGAATGGTACCGATTGGTAATACCTGTAAACATTATACTCAAATAACATTACTTCTGTCATTGATTATTTACTGGCAAATGAATACAGCTTTTCAAGTATATCAAATTTTACCGTGCATGATTTAAACATATTTAGTGATCATGCCACATCACATTTTTTCCTTACTTTGTAATAATGTCTTGTCCGATGTCAAGTATAAATCCAATTATGCGTTACGTGGGCAGTTTCCTTATGGGGTTATTGGTATGCTTACTCAGTGATTTTTTTACCTGCGAGTCCTGCGTCCTGTACTCACAAAAACCTCTGGGGATGCAAAGTTTCGAATTATGTGATTCCCAAAAATGCATTGAAATTTCTCAAAAAATAATATTGTTTAATATCTGGACTCATACTTTCAATAATTCGGGGACTCATAGATTTGCAAGTTATAAAGTCCCAGGACTCAGATGAGAAAATTTGTAAAAATATCACTGCTTGCTGTATTTAATACTAGTGCACAACATATTGATCGGTTAGAAAGTCAATCAACAACATTTTGAACGGATTTACTGTTTTAAAAATGTTAAGGACACAAGACGTACAAAAGGCGCTAACAAAAGCTCAAAATGGTACAATTGACAATTGCTTTAAGATTGAGTCCATTTCAAGTTTTGTTAAGAGCACAGAAACACATGATGTTAGCCACCTTAGGCGTTTAGAGACACTATTGTTGAGTCTGATATCTCAGAAGATCCAGTACTTTGGTACCATAAGTGACCTCAGAAACCCCTTAAATGGGTATCTAACCTGTTTGCATGGTGGACACACTATCCACCAAACCATTTCCCAATATTAGTTGCTAAGAATATTTAAAACCTAGTTTCAAAAGAAGCTCAACACCTTCAAGTTTAGTTAGAACCACTAAACTTTTATCAATTTGGATTTCCATCATTTACATAATGTTTTTACAAAAAAATTACATCAATCAAACAAGGCCTTATATTTGGATTAATTAAATGCACAATGATGAAATGTACATGTATATAAGAAATTGAAAACAGACCATAAAGATATTACTGTGTCACAGGTCACAAAAGGCCTGTTTGGTGTTAACATGTTGAGTTTCCTATTTAACAATAAAATGCTGTATTTCATTTGAGGAACATGAACAACAATGTTTAGGTCACTCCATTCAGCCTCTTAAAAAATGGGTTCCATATTTGACTGTTTATTGAAACTAAATAATTTTTAATCAAGCTCATATTCATCACGTAAATACTGGACAATATTTAACTGCTTTTCCTTAAATCACATACCCGTAGTTGTCCAGGCTGTAAGTTAGAATTAAAGCCAAGTCAAGTTAAGCTATACATTCTTTATGGCAAGATAACTCACAATAACAACAAGAGTTCCGCGGTCGGAGACATATGCCCCCCAAACAGGGCTTTGAACTAGTGACTTCAATTTCAATAGGGGTCAACTACTGTCCTACGCCAATGCGCATGTGAAGTATGAAGCCAATCAGTCAATTCGTTGATGAGTTATTGATCAGAAACGATTTCAAACTTAGTGTGTAACAGTGACCTTGACCTATAACCTAGAGACCCCAATTTCAATAGGGTTCATCTACTGTCCTAGGCCAATGCACATAGGAAGTATCAAGCCAATTGGTGAATCAGTTGGCGAGTTATTGATCGGAAAATAATATCACTCTAAATGTGTAACAGTGACCTTGACCTTTGACCTAGTGACCCCAATTTCATTAAGGGTTATCTACTGTCCAAGGCAAATGCACATGTGAAGTATCAAGCATATCGGTAAATTTGTTTACGAGTTATTGATGGAAAACTATTTTCACGCTTAGTGTGATAGTGACCTTGACCTTTGACATATAGACCCCAATTTCAATAGGGGTCATCGACTGTCCAAGGCCAATGCACATCTTAAGTATTAAGCCAATCTATCAATGCGTTGATGAGATATTGAACGGAAACAATTTTCACATTTAGTAAGATAGTGACCTTGACCTTTGACCTAGAGACCCCAATTTCAATAGGGATCATCTACTGTCCAAGGCCAATGCACATGTATAGTATCAAGCCAATCAGTCATTTCGTTGACGAGTTATTGATGGGAAACGAATTTCACACTTAAGTGTCATAGTGACCTTCACCTTTGACCTAGTGACCCCAATTTCAAAAGGCCAATGAACATGTGTAGCATCAAGTCAATCAGTCAATTTGTTGACGAGTTATTGATCGGAAACATTTTTCACACTTAGTGTGATAGTGACCTTAGGCCTAGAGACCCTATTTCAATAGGGGTCATCTACTGTCCAAGGCCAACGCACATGTGAAGTATCAAGCCAATCAGTCAATTCGTTGACGAGTTATTGATCAGAAACAAACTGGTCTACATACAGACAGACCGACAAACATAAAGCAAAACAATGTTAGTAAGAAGGTGACCTTGACCTTTGACCTAGTGACCCCAATTTCAATAGGGGTCATTTACTGCCCAAGGTCAATGCACATGTAAAGTATCAAGCCAATCGGTCAATTCTTTGACGAGTTATTGATCGGAAACAAACTGGTGTACCGACAGACAGACCGACCAAAATTCAGCAAATCAATAAACCCCCTCTTCTTCGAAGCGTAGAAAAATCATTCCTGATTAGCCTTCACTGACTTCACAAGCTAATAATCTAGGACGACATTGTACGCACATGCATTGAGCCCAATTTTCCCACAGTGAAATTAAATGTGTAAGGAAAACAAACCCGTGCCCTGTCTTACCAGTCATCTGACTCTGTATCTCTGTCTTCTTCTCTGTGAGTTTCTCCTGTATGATGTCAGCCAGTGTGCGCCGTGCTGGAGGATTGTGGGACATGAACCGAGCCAACGCAGCCTCATCCGCCGCATCCACTTCCTGGAGAAATGATAACAATCAATGAGCCGCATCATGTAACTGTGGGCCTTCGGACACTAAAGTTGCCACCTACATCAACTGCATGGTTACCACTGTGAATCTTAGGCTGCCGTGGCGTAGTGGATATGGTGTCCGTCCAACGTCGCGGAGGTTACGGGTTTGATCCCCACTTAGGGAGTGTTCTTTAGATCTTCCCCTGAGACACCAAGCACTGGTTAACTTATAGTCCCAGGAAACGAACTCGAGAGCATTTCAAATGAGCCTTAAGCTTTCTATGCATTTGAGCTACAATAAATAGGTTTAAAACTAAACTGACAACAGCAGCTTTATTGCGAGGCAAATTTATTGCAGTCAATATCTGGAGCAGACTGAGCCCAAAGGCACTGTTGCAAACGATAGCATTTGTGAAACTGAAAGTGACAGCAGCAGTCTTCTGCTTGGTTAGGCACAAACAAACACAAATTAAATCGCCCTTAATAATATTGGGGTTTTGTCTTCTGATTTATTAGTATAAACTGTTGAAACTGCAACAGGTAAATTTTCAATTCAAAATAACCAAGTAAAAAAATATAAAAGAGCATTTTGGAACATTTTATGTAATTTCATTCCAAAATGAGATCGACTTTTGGAGTGCAGCAAAGGGGCAAACTGTGTCCATCATTTATTTAGGAACCCGTATACACTGTCTGACCTTAGTCATGATGCATTTAATAATGAATGACAGAACGATAGATGTTATACCAACAAATTCAGATCTAAAGTGAAAGGAGGATTTAGAACTTTGTAAGTAAGGTGTTATTTTTATAAAGTCATACATTTGTGTGACCCTACAAAACAATGTTGACAAACATTTACATTATGTGATATGTTGAAAGTCATGGTTTGTAAGGTAAGTAGTTCCTTCAGTAAAGAACAGTACAAAAAATGTACATGTTGTATTGCCTAGTTTTAATCATATGGATGCAGTTTATGCTATTTAATACCGACAATTACTTTTAAATAGAGTCTGAACTATGCACATAATATAACAGACAAAATAAATGGCGACAACCTTTTAAAAGTGGAAAAATTAAGTCGCAAAAACTTTTCTTGAGCCAGCAGGGACCCTCCCTTATATATGGGGGAATTTTTTATATATAATAAGATATTTTTTGTGATAAATATCATTTGAATATTAAGTTCAATTCAATTTACTATTTCAGAATCATATATAGCAATGAAATTGCACCTCTTCTATTAGAAAGTTTATTTTAATGATATAAGTATAAATTAACATAAGTTATTGTTCAAATCAGGGGAATTTCTGGCAATATGATGAGAATGTTTTTAATGGTTGAAGAAGCCCTAATTTAGCTGAAAACAGGTACATCCACAAGGCTAGATTAACACAATCATATATCCTACCTTGATAATTAACTTTTTTTTTTCAAATTTACAGGGACCGAAGTTAACCTATTAAGGCACTTGCATCTTTTTGCAAGTTGATTTTTTGTTCAATTGCAAAATGTAAAACTTTCTCTCAAGAGGTGATTTTTTTATATTTTTTATTTAAAACAATACATTTCTTATATTGCTTATAATTGTAAATTACCAGGACGCTTATTAGCCGCAAGTGCCAAGTGAACCATAGTTCATACCAGAGTAGCTTTCCTTGAATCTTACAACAACAACAACAACAACAATGGCGGCCAAATGTGTTTATGCAATTCTTTTACACTTAAACCGTTTAATTTAAGCAAGATTTTGATCTTGAAAATGGGAGTCGTGATTATAGAAAGTAATTATCTCTCAATACTTAAAGGATTTATGGAAAAACAGGTTTGAGAAATCTGAAATTTCTACTCACATTGCAAACTTTATATTTTTCAATTCGCTTTCCATAAATCTCGCTCGCATTTTGCGAGTATGCAAGGTAAGTTTCGGTCCCTGATTTATCATGTAAATTTCTAAAAAGAATGTTCCATTTACAATCAAAATGAAATTGCTCTCTGAAAATAAATTTGAGCAAAACAACCCAACCAATCTATGGAAACTTAATCAAACATTTCATAACAATTGGATCATTAATTCATGAAAAATCAAACATATCATAATCAAGTCCTTTCATGAAACTTTTTTTTAAAGGCAAAAATATGTGTATCTTGGTTAAGCAGCACGTACAATGTGTTCATAGACCTCCTCTCCCTCTCCGGGCTCCTCCCCCTCACTGTCATCTGACTCCGCCCCCTGGGACTGGCTGGCTCCACCCAGATGCACCTGACGGGCTCGTGGGGACTTACCCTTGTCACTGAAATTGACCAGGTAACTCATACAACAATGTTCCTCAGGTAGGGAAAATAAGCTGAAAAACATCCTGCCACACTCAGGGGTACTTTTTATATCATGTTTTCCATACCCCTGTTTTGAACCTAGGACGAACAATTTCTGCAAAAGTCTTATAATCTATACTGACCACAAAGTCTGGTCTCAATATAAGCCTCTTTATCATATTTAACATTATTATGCCTTTTTGTCACTGAAAACATTAAAAATATGCCAATCATGGTGAATTTATTAGTCGGGTTCAGTGAGGATAAACTTAATACATGTATAAAATAATAAAATCCCTGAACTCTATCCAAAAGTTGTATTCCAAAGCAGTGACAGAGCCTACCTTTCTATCAAAGCAGTGACAGAGCCTACCTTTCTATCTTGTGTTCATCTTCCAACAAAGCAGTGACAGAGCCTACTTTTCTATCCCGTGTTCATCTTCCAACAAAGCAGTGACAGAGCCTACCTTTCTATCCCGTATTTATCTTCCAACAAAGCAGTGACAGAGCCTACCTTTCAATCCCGTGTTCATCTTCCAACTCCTCTTGCTGTTTCCTGGCCTGGTCAAGAATTCTACGGGACAATTTTTCATCGACAAACTACAATACATAAAACAAAGTGTTAGTAATATGAGTCAGTAAAACATCTCAGTCACGCAAGGTTATTATAACTGCAAAGACCTGAAACTATATAATTTGCTTTAAATTTTGATCTGTTCATTCAACAATGACATGACAATGTGTAGCTAGAATTGTTACAAAATTATAATAAGTCAATTTATAAATAAACAAAATATGGACAAAACCCCTCCCGGACAAAAACCCTCCCGTCATTTTCATAGGGGGCGGACAAAAGCCTCCCATGAAAAAAAGGGGGCGGACAAAAACCCTCCCATGAAAGCAGTTAAACACGGACAAATGTAATTGTTTCACACAGTGTTGCATTCATTAATCCAAAAAATTTACCCATTGTGTGTATTGTGTTTTCAGGGGTGTGAAATTGAAATAGAAAATGTGTATCGATTAACTGTATACATACCGCTTTTCTAATGTGCATATACATAATCCGATAATCCAAAATAATAACAATATCAATAAAACATAAAATGAGGCCATTTATAGACAATTGAATTTAAATTTAGATTGAATGCAATACTATACAGAGCAACGCTTAATCGTGTCATACGCGCATTCATGCAAAAACCTGCTTCCCGGGGACTTTCTGAAAACCTTGCGAAAATGAAAGTGAAATTTTATAACAAACAACGATGCATTTGCATGTAACTAAATTGTTTGAATAACTTATTTAATTTATCGTTGGTACTTAAATTTGTGGTTCAGATTTAACGGGAGGGCTTTTGTCGGCCCCCGTTTTTTCATGGGAGGGTTTTTGTCCCGCCCCATTCTTTCATGGGAGGGTTTTTGTCCGGCATCTATAAAACTGACGGGAGGGTTTTTGTCCGGGAGGGCTTTTGTCTGGCATTCTAAATAAACAACACAATTTTGGTCGTCATTTCCATCTAACCTCACTAAAAACCAGTCAGCTCCTGAATATGCATACCCATTGTGTACTGCCTTTTTTGCTAAATAACAAGTCTAGTGAGCTTAGATAATACATCTTGATTGTTAAGCTATCAATGGTATACAAAATATGTATAACATGTGTGTTAATATTACTGTTTTGAAAACAGAATGCAGTGGCTTTAAATTTAATTTAAAGCCAAAGCGCTCTGTTTTCAAAACAGAAATATTGAACAGTTTGTAAAAAAAATTGGTTTCAAGTGACCATGACTGCTGATTATTATTTCAACAAGAGACGTGTTTGTCAATAACACAATGCCCCATACTGCGCTGCTTTATATTTTTTTTATCATTTGGCAGGTACAGATAATTATCTCCCTTTAAATCTTATTACTTCCCTTGGATTTCAGGGCTTATTCTGCCATTTGCCAAATTAGCCAATGGCTACAAATAAGAAAATTTGGCTACAAAAAAATCCATTTCGCTACAAGGTTTTCTGCATTATCACCCATTAAATATCCAAAATAATAAAAGTTAAGACATAAAAAGGTAAATTTGGCTACAAAAAATTTTGAGCCAGAGGGAGCCTTGGATTTGTTTTTTGACCTATGACCTTGACCTTTCACCACTAAAAAATTAAATGTTCAGCTCCATGAGATACACATGTATGCCATCTGAAGTGACATAGAAGTTATGAGCATTTTTCCAAACCTAAACGCAGTGTGACAGAAAGACGGACGGACAGACGGAGGGACGGACAGTTCGATCACTATATGCTCTCCTTCGGAGGCTTAAAAACAAAAAAATTGATCTAGAACATTGAAAAACCAAATGGTTTATTGAGAGGTGTTTTCCAATATTATAATGCAAAAACCTTGCTGTATGCTATATGCTTGTTGAGTCTTGGGTAATTTTCATTAAGTTGTTACATCACAAATATTTTATAAATATATGACTATGAATCATTATAAACATAATTAATAACCTTTGGTTTTTATATTTGTTGCTTTTTTCAAATGTTAATCGTCAGTAATAATTATAAACAATTAATTCTCAATATAGTAAATAATGATTCAACAAGTTGGACTACCGTAATTACTCTATATTTTCGGACACTCTAAGTCTTCGGACACCCCTTTGTTTAGCAAAAATAATAATTTTTATGTGACTCTTAATTATCGGACACACGAGTTTTCGTCCATAATAAATGTCTCGGACAGTATATTTTACAGTGCTATTTTACCAAATTTTGGTCCTGTCTTCGATATCTAATGACACTTCCATCATGGGGTTTTACAACCAGATTAACATCATTAAACATGGCAGATGCATGCCTGAGGGCAACGGACCATTAATTTTGCGTTATTGGGTAAAAAACCTTGTAAACCGGATGACAATTACCAGGGGTAGGGCCAATTATAGTTAAATTATCTACTGCAATGGTACTACCCCTTCTCAGTAAAATAACTGTGACAAATACTAAATGCTTCAAAGTTCAAAGGGATCAAAGTTAAAGTTTTGACCCCTTTGATGTGCCATACAAGCAGCATTTTATTGCTGCTGAAGCAGAAGTTAAATTTCGACCCCTTTGGTGCGCCATACAATGGAAGGTGTTAAACAACAGCTATCGGAAATGAACAAACACAAAGAATTCATAGTTTGCTTTTTTACTGCGTTAATTACAGGTACATACTAGTGAGTATCGGTACATCACATGCTCATCTTTGAATTTGTTGGTCAAAGTACAACATTGTACTAACTTTCTGTCAAATAAATTAAGAATTTAAAATTATTTAAAATGCAGTGCAAACATATATAACTGTAATTTATACTATACAGCATGGTATTTTACAAGCGCGAGCTATTACCGGTAGTTGTTGATTCAACTGACGCTATTTTCAGACACTTCAATTTTCAACTCTAAGCTTTCGGACACCTGTATTTTGTGAATATTGTTCGTATTTAAGTTTTCAGACATGAAATTTTTTAATTATTTTCAAGTGTCCGAAAACATGAGTAATTATGGTAGGTTGTTTTTACAGTCTGTCAACGACCAAAATTTGGTAGACTGTTATGTGAATATTCCAATAACTTTATGTCGCACAAAGTCCTAAAATATCTTAAATTATGGTAGTCATGGTGATGTTGTAGATGAAGTGTCCGCCTAGCAATCGGGAGTTCATGGGTTTGATTATTACTCTGGGAGCGTTCTCATTATCGCCTCCATAGACACCAAGAACAGTCGATCGGGTAGTTCCGGATCGCGGGTAACTCCGAATTAACTCTATGATTTAATTAAAATATTAGTCTAAAAGATATTGACATATCAATATAACTGTGATGTGTGGAAAATGTGATCAATTTTAAGCAATATGAAAGTTTTGCTTCTTATTACAACGGTGTTTTCATTGAAAATCGCGCTTTGGTAACTATCACAGACGTGTCATTTTACTGTCGCACCGTCTATTATAACACGTGTCAACAATTAAAAGACGATTTAGAAGCACATTTCCTTGGTAAATGCTTGTACATTTGGTATGAATTTGTTAATTTATTTTTACTTTTAAATTCCTGTGAGCGATTTTAGTATATGTTAATGATTTATGGAAATAAAAGCATGGACATTGCACCTCGTGTACATGTCAGTTGCGGATCAGCTTAATGGGGAAAATCTCAAAACAGTTGATTATTGTTTAAATACTGTGTTTGTAATATTTTAAAGCTCTAGCTACCACAAAAGTTTTTGTGTATTATATGAAATGAAAAGTGCATAGTTTCTCATAAATTTGATACATTGTTTAATTGGAATTTTTAAATTATAATACTATTTTGTGACTTTAATGTCGAGAAATACAGATAATAAGATTGAATTTTGTTTATTCTGTCTGTCTGTCCCAAAACTTTAACCTTGCTCATAAAATGAAACTTTATGGACCTGGTTCTCCAAACTTTACATGTTCATGCATCTGATTGAGATCTATTATGCAAACCAGTTATGAGGCATTAGGTTTAAGTCACAAGGTCAAGGCTAACACATACAGTAAGCATTTGTTGCATGCATCTTGGTTTGTTTTTATGTTTATGTGTGTAGTAATAAGTTATATTTAAAGGTATAATAGCGGAGTAATAAAAATCCAGCTGAGTGCTAAAAACTGTACAATAGAAAAATATATGGATTAATAAATAATGGTAAGATGTAGTGCTGGAAGGAGATTGGCAATATTTTAAATATCATATTTTTAATGTGTATTTATGCTGTGATTTTGCATTTCAGATAATTGTCAAGTTGGACTGATGGGTCCTAAAAAGCATGGGTGCTCTGCACAGTCATTGGCAAAGAGGCTGAAGCGGATACTTTTATATATTTTTACATTATTGTGATCCTTTTATTGTTAAAAGTTGTCATAATATGTTATTTACCAAAAATTTAACATGATATCTAGCATTGTTTTCCATTTCTTTACCATTTTTATCCCAGAGGTACTGGTTTATGTTCTTTTTTTTTATACTTTTATTACATTACTTTTACGTTATTGTAATCCTATTATTGTTAAATATTATCATACTATGTTATTTACCCTGGTACCGAGAAAGTAACTTGATATCTAGTATTGTTTTCCATTTCTTGAGCACATTTATTCCAGAGGTACTGGTTTATGTTATAATTTTTATGGATGATTTTATATATTTTTACATTACTTTGATCCTTTTATTAGCAAATGCATTCCAGAGGTACTTGTTTATGTTCAGTTGTCATTTTTATGCCCCCAGATCGAATGATCAGGGCATATTGTTTTTGGCCTGTCTGTCTGTCATTCTGTCCCAAAACGTTATGTGATAACTTTTGCAATATTAAAGATAGGAACTTGATATTGGCATGCAATGTGTATCTCATGGAGCTGCACATTTTGAGTGGTGAAAGGTCAAGGTTATCGTTCAAGGTCAAAGGTAAAACAAGAGTTCCGCGGTCGGAGATGACCGCATTGAAGCCGGATTTTTGATTTAAATGACAGGAAAGTACCTTTCGTGTTTTTGTCAATGCAATACTTAAATTACTGAAATATTGTTCAAAGGTCAAAATGAAATGTAAGTACTTTTCAAGGCATGAGCAAACCTTGTGTTATGTTTTGAATGCATGCATATACATGAACAACAATAACAATTTTAACATTTTAACATTTTAACATTGAAGGTCACAGTGACCTTGACCTTCAAATGAATGACATTGAAATGAGCAGTGGTGATCTTCTAGTACTGGCCAACCTTTATGTCAAGTTTGAAGACTCTAGGTACAAGCATACCAAAGTTATAACATGGAATAAGAACTTTAACATTTTTACCTACCAAAGTTATAAGAACTTTAACATTTTTACATTCAAGGTCACAGTGACCTTGACCTTAGAATGAATGACCTTGAAATGACCAGTGGTCATCTAAGTGTGCTTGCAAACCTTCATGTCAAGTTTGAAGACTCTATGTCCAAGCATACCAAAGTTATAACAATTTTAACATTTTAACATTTAAGGTCACAGTGACCTTGACCTTCAAATGAATGACATTGAAATGACCAGTGGTCATCTTCTAGTACTGGCCAATCTTTATTTCAAGTTTGAAGACTCTAGGTACAAGCATACCAAAGTTATAACATGAAATAAGAACTTTAACATTTTTACATTCAAGGTCACAGTGACCTTGACCTTCAAATGAATGACCTTGAAATGTCCAGTGGTTACTTACTAGTTCTGGCCAACCTTCATGTCAAGTTTCAAGACTCTAGGTCCAAGCATACCAAAGTTATAACAACTTTAACATTTTTACATTCAAGGTCACAGTGACCTTGACCTTCAAATGAATGACCTTGAAATGTCCAGTGGTTACTTACTAGTTCTGGCCAACCTTCATGTCAAGTTTCAAGACTCTAGGTCCAAGCATACCAAAGTTATAACAACTTTAACATTTTTATATTGAAGGTCACAGTGACCTTCACCTTCAAATGAATGACCTTGAAATGACCAGTGGTCATCTGTTAATCCTGGCCAACCTTCATGTCAAGTTTGAAGACTCTAGGTCCAAGCATACCAAAGTTATACCATGAAATAAGAACTTTAACATTTTTACATTCAAGGTCACAGTGACCTTGACCTTCAAATGAATGACCTTGAAATGACCAGTGGTTACTAATTAGTTATGGCCAACCTTCATGTCAAGTTTCAAGACTCTAGGTCCAAGCATACCAAAGTTATAACAACTTTAACATTTTTTATATTGAAGGTCACAGTGACCTTGACCTTCAAATGAATGACCTTGAAATGACCAGTGGTCATCTGTTAATCCTGGCCAACCTTCATGTCAAGTTTGAAGACTCTAGGTCCAAGCATACCAAAGTTATACCATGAGTAAGAACTTTAACATTTTCGAGCACGCCGCCCGCCCGCCCGCCCCCCCGCCCGCCCGCCCGACAACATCAATCTATAAGCCGAGATTTTTTCGAAAAAAATCCGGCTAAAAAACAAATTCAAGGGAAGTAATAAGCTTTAAAGGGAGATAATTATCTGTACCTGCCAAATGAAAAAAAAAATCAAAGCGGCGCAATAGGGTGCATTGTGTTCCTGACAAACACATCTCTTGTTATAAATACATATATATAAAGTTCTGTATTTTTCAGGACCTTAGTTATAAAACTATGTTCTAGTCATACATTAAATGTTCTAGTCATAAGCATATATGTCATATTTTCATACATTTTGTACATTATTGTGATTCTATTGTTGTTAAATGTTATCATACTATGTTATTACCTAAGAAGGTATCTTGAGTTTATCAATAAATTGCTTGCATTGAATATTTGTGTTTGTTTTATATAACATATAATACAGAGGAGACCATTTCAAATCAAAACATAAATACTTTCCAACAGCTTCTTGTGTACAGACACACTTCCTATAATGTTTTTAAATTGTCAGACAGTCATTAAACTGATTCAAACGAACGTATCTGATGTTTATTTTTTACAAGCATCATTTGTTTTGACAGTCAAAATAAGTTTTGAGATGCTCCCTGATCTACATCTTCCAAATAGTCCGAGTGATCCGAAATTACCACACTCGATTCAGAACTAGCCGAACTGTATGCAAGTGAATAAGTTCAAATTGGCATCAGAAATGTATTGGCAAGTATTAATAAATTAATATGGCCTTAAAGATGAAATATTTTGCCTCAACAATCCATTTTGAAAGCAATTGCTTACTTTTAAAAATATTAACACCACTATTTACGCGGGTTATGGAGGTTTCGGTAAATGACAAGTTCGGTAAATTGATTTATATAGTAAATGCCGTGGAGGTTTCGGTAAATTGGTCTTAATTAGGGATTATCGCACCTTTTGTCGATAAGCGTGTACATTAATTGAGTTGTTTGGCACTAATTAAATTATCTGTTTAAATGTACGGAGTTGATTTTATCAATTAAGAGATGTTTGCAAAGTTTTAATATTAATTATCCAGGCTTGCAACCTATTAATAATCTAATCAAGGGAGGTAAATTACATATTAAAAGTTTATCTTTAGGTCATGATCGTTTTGTATTTTATATATGTTTTTAAACAATTAGTTGATAAAAACCTTAATTAAAGCGTATCAGATAAAAAAATAATAATAATGTGGCTATTACAAGAGGTGGCCTCCACGTGGCAAGAGCTGGGCAACATATTTTACAAGAAACTTTTTTAAATAGCATTAAACTTAATTGAAGATCTTACATTGATTCCGCCATAAATCATTATTTATTATTACTATTATGTTATTTAAATAAAAGCATCAATTATAAAAAAACAACAGTATTGCATTATTTAAATCTTAAATTTACCTACAATTTCCTAACAGAATTCGTTTTTCAGAGGTAGCTCATTCATTTCTCTTAATTCTAAACCGTAGGCATAGCATTAATTACTCAACTCAAAATTAATCCACAGTTTGCAAATAAATGCCCCTAATGTTATTGAAAGCCAATAATAGGTGTCATTAACACCTCGTTGTAGGTATACCACCTCTATAAAAACCAATTTACCGAAACCTCCACGGCATTTACTATATAAATCAATTTACCGAACTTGTCATTTACCGAAACCTCCAGCACCCATTTAAGCTAGTGATCCGGAACTACCCAACGGACTATACTGGTTCTTCCCAGGAAACGGACTCGCCAGTGCCCATATCTGCCTGTAATACCCGCGAGGGAAGGTCGTCAGTGTTGAAAGCTAGATAGATATATATTCAGAACTTGACAATTTTATAAAATTATTTTATTAAAACGAGAACAAAGGCAAGTTACCTCGTCATCTTTTTCCTCCTTTTCGCGAGTCTTGTTTCGCCCGGTGGGTTTAACTGTTCTTGCTTCAATAACTTGATCAGCGAGTGACACTCCTTCGTGCCGTGTTAATTTTGTTTTCTTCATTTTCCCCATGTTTACAATTTTTCACCACCATGTGTACCGGAACCGGAAATTAAAATCTTCAAATTATTAAAACTAAAAGAATGACAAACACATTACACTCTGGATCAGCAGACGATTTATTTCATAAATCAAATTACGGAGGAATCCCATTGTGTCACACCGGTCTTTAGTGACGTCACCATCTATGTATAGAATGGAGGAATCCGAGATAGCCGATGTATCACGATTGAAACACATTAATTAATACAATATAAAAACAAGGTCTTAAAATTCAATAACAAAAACGAATATTATTTGTTTATTAAATTTTGTCGTTACAGAAATCTAGCGCTAGTTTTATTGCAATAATTATTTGCATTAACTTGTCCCTTGATGAATGTCAACAACAACAACTACAATATACATGAAGCTAAACCGAAAGTAGAATATTTACGTATTTATTATTATCGACATCGTGGCTTATCTAGATTCACGTGACCCACGTATGAGTTCAAGTATTCGTTAATATTCAACTCAAGTTATGGCTTAATATAATGTTATCTTCTTATTTATGAGGTTCGTGCTTGTAAATAGTGTGCATTTTAAACTGAGATGTAAATTGAAGATGACTTTCGTTAGGACATTGCCTTGAAATTTATTTAATAAGGATATATTCCAGCTATTCTGTACTGGTAAGTGTTTGGCAGCAGTTATGGAGCATGTTTATACTTTTTATTGGGAAGAAGAGGGATAAACAAATACTTTTGCTTTGGTTCAGACTTCAAGATTGATACAAGTGTAACATTCAGTCCAACAGCCTGCAAAACTTGGGGCCCCAAAGTGAAAATAATTGGACCAATGAAATATAATTATGAAGGAGGGCATATAGTGATCGCACTGTCTGTCTGTCTGTCCGTCACACTTTGCGTTAAGGTTTCGGAAAATGCTTATAACTTCTATGTCACTTCAGATGTAACCTTCATATTTGGTATGCATGTGTATATGGACAAGGCATTTCCATATGCACACAAATTTTGAGTCTCTTGACCTTGAACTTAGGGTCCGCGTTTAGGTTTCAAAATCTTTCTAGGTTTCGAAAAATGCTCATAACTTCTATCAAAGCGTTTTTTGGGGGAATATGTCATCCTATGGAAACCGCTCTTGTTCAGATATATCAAGGTATTGTTGTTGTTGTTGAAATTCATCATAAAAAAATACATATTAAAGTAAAAAAAGAAAAACATTATATAACATTGTTATACTTCATTTAAACAAGTACTGAATTACAATTTGACTGTATGCAGGGCCCTGAATCCATTTTAGGTCGCCATGGTGTAATGGATATGGTGTCCGCCTTGCGACCGGGAGGTCACGGGTTCGATCCCCACCGTGGGAGCGTTCTTTAGATCTCCCCCAAAGACACCAAGTACTGGTTCTAGGCCCAGGAAACGGACTCGAGAGCGTTTATATAAGCCTAAGGCTTTCGACGCAATCGAGCTAAAAATAAATAGGTTTAAACTAACTAATCCATTTTAGGGGAAGCGGGTCGCCAACCAAAGCAGGGGGAAGTCCCTTTTTTGCGGATTTTTTACTTACTCTCTAATTATTACATTTGTACATATTTGCACTATATTCATTGCTTTTTTCATAATAAAGTATGGTTGACAAGATTAAATTAAAAAAGAATTGAGATATAATATTAATAATCATGAGACACATATATCTATAAAAAAAATATAAAAAAAAATAATTTTTTAGGGGGAATTTTTCCCCCCAAAAGGGGAAAAAAGTATTCTTTTCAGGCAGGGGAATGCGGCCGAATTTTGGCCGTGAATTTGACAGATTGAGGGCCCTTGTATGTATAGTTAAACTAAAACTCCAATTTGTTTTATTGTTCACTTATGCATCTATGCCTTAATAACAAATAAATAAAGCATTAATAACATACAAGTATCACATAAATATAGCATGTCTCCTTAGTAAGCATCACATAAATATCACATGTCTGCCTAGTAAGTATCACATAAATATCACATGGCTGCTTAGTAAATATCACATTCATATCACATGTCTGCTTAGTAAGTTTCACATACATATCACATTGCTGCTTAGTAAGTATCACATTCATATCACATGTCTGCTTAGTAAGTTTCACATAAATATCACATGGCTGCTAAGTAAGTATCACATTCATATCACATGTCTGCTTAGTAAGTTTCACATACATATTACATGGCTGCTAATTACAAATGTAAGTATCACATACATTACACATGGCTGCTTAGTAAACAAGGTAACCTTAGTAACAAGGACCACATACATATCACGTTTAATGAACACATATCACATAAATATCACATGTCTTCTTCACAAGTATAAAATAAATAGCATGAGCCACGTTCTGGCAATACCGGGCAAAATGATGTGTGTAAAGTGTCTTCCAAGATTAGATTAGCCTGTGCAGTCGATCCAACTGGCTAATCAGGGACGTTTTCTGCTTGTATGATATTTTCAGTTGAAGGAACTCCGAAGTTTTTTGTAAGCTAATCTTGGACAACACACATAAATTAAGCCCTGTTTTCCCAGGAGAAGGCCCACATGATTATTACACTACAGTAAAATCAACTGTTTTCAATTGCAGCACGAACCTGTGGGGTACATGAAGACTCGTAACCTCTGGGCTCAATCCTAACTGGATAATCTTGGAAGAAACTTTATGCACATGCATAAAGCCCTGTTTTCCAGTGAAGAGGCTTGCATGATAATTACAATACATGTACTTTAAAATCAACTCCTTTGTGATTGCAGTTTGAGCCTGTAGGGTGCCTGAAGACTGATGGCGTCTGTTCTCATCCCCAACTGTCTGGCAGACGTGGTGCTACTGGTGGGAGTCAACCATCTGACTGGGCTCAACCCTGCCTCAACTGTGAGTAGCTCACTTTGTATGGTATAAGAGTATTGCTCTGGAAAAATGAAGCTGTCTTCATGTTAGTAAAGTGATTTCTCTGATTAGTCTGGGCAGTCTGCACAGGCACAACAGGTACGCCACCTATCATTTGTTAGCTCGACTATAATGTATGAAATATATATAGTGGAGCTATCCGACTCACGTCGGCGTTTCCGTTCCGTTCCGTTAGCGTGCAAATGTTAAAGTTTTCGTACTACCCCAATTATTTTCATTGTCCCTTGACACATTGCTTTCATATTTTGCATACTTGTTTACCAACATTACCCCAACCTATAATCAAGAGCAGACAACTCTAACAGGCATTTTGTCATAATTATGGCCCCTTTTCCACTTAGAATATGCAGCAAATGTTAAAGTTTTTGTACTACCCCATTTATTTTCATTGTGTCTTGACATATTGCTTTCATTTTTTGCATACTTGATTACCAACATTACCCCAACCTATAATCAAGAGCAGACAACTCTAACAGGCATTATGTCATAATTATGGCCCCTTTTCCACTTAGAATATGCAGCAAATGTTAAAGTTTTTGTACTACCCCATTTATTTTCATTGTGTCTTGACATATTGCTTTCATTTTTTGCATACTTGATTACCAACATCACCCCAACCTATAAACAAGAGCAGACAACTCTATCAAGCATTTTGTCATAATTATTGCCCCTTTTATACTTAGAATATGCATATTATTGATAAATCTATGTAAAAGTTTGTGTACTACCCCAAATATTTCCTATATTCTTTGACATATGGCTTTTATATGTTGCATACTTTATTACCAACATGACCCCAACCTATAAACAAGAGCAGAGTACTGTATCAAGCATTTTTACATAGTTATGGCCCCTTTTACTTTTAGATATTTGAACATTTTGCTTAAATTGCCATAACTTCTTTATTTATTATCACATTTTATTATTACTTTGACAAAACAACACTTACCTGAATACCACAATGGATTCCACCCAAACAATACCCCACGCCCCTACCCAGAATCCCTCCCCCACCAACCTCCCCCTCCACCAAAAAATGTTTTGTTTGTTTGTTTTTAAACATCATCTAATAAATTACCACACCCCACATTATACCCCACTCTCACCCTCCATCCACCCTACCCCTTCCCCCAAATTGTTTTTCTTTTCCTTTTTTTATTTTTGAAAGATTGTCTAATAAATGACCACACCCTACATTATACCCCCTCTCAACCCCCCCCCCCCCCCAAAAAAAAAATAATTTTATTTTTTACTTTTTTATTTTTGAAAAATCGTCTAATAAATTATTGGATACGAACAATTTCCCCATGATGGCTTATGTTAAACTGTCAAGCACTCGACTAGTCGAGCGCGCTGTCCTCTGCAGCTCTTGTATGGAGTTTTTTGTTTTAAGGAAGTCTCGTATATATGTGACTTGCCTTTTTCCCTGGTTTTATTTTTAACATTAATTCATTTTTATGTTATTTTATTTTTAGACCTAAATGAAGCATACATATTATATTTTATTATGAGATTTACGTACTGTTATACCTATGATGTGGAAATTAAGTAACTTCATGTGCATAAAGTTTGTCCCAAAGAAACCCATTCCAAAGCTGAATTCAAGAAGACATTAAAAACTTGCATCAATCTATGCTTTTAAGACAAATATTCTTTGGAACAGGAAATACCTTTCAAGCAGAGTGTCCGTGTTGTTATGCAAGGTTTTGCAGGCATTTAAGGACAACCCTTTTTAAATACGCCTCAATAAAATATTCCTTTTTAAGTGCTGTATTGGATTGCCCTAACTATTTATCAAGTTAATTGTCAAGGCAATGTGCTACTTTATAAGTGATAAGCTATCTGCTGTATTGCTATTCAGTGACAGATTGTGACACATTTGTATAAGGGAAAGGGCTAAATATAAGATTAGCAGATGGTAACAACACTATATTTTTTAGAGTTCAATTAGCCCATTCCCACTCATAGGCAAAGTAAAATGCTATGTGCAAACAGCATGAAACCAGAACAGCTGCGAGTAACTCTCAGTCTGTTTAGGTTTTATGCTGTTTGCTGCTAATCAGTATCTAAGGGTTGGATAGGAAGCATTAAAAACTTGAATCTAGTAAGAAAGCTCTTTAATTAAATTTAACTTTCTAAGGTACTAAAAATGCGTAAAAGTACATGTATGTATATAAGTGGTAAAGGGTTAATCCTCCACCAGTCTTGCAGGAGATGGGCAGGTCTGTGAAGGGTTCAATTAATCCTCCACCAGTCTTGCAGGATGTGGGCAGGTCTGTGAAGGGTTCAATTAATCCTCCACCTTTCTTGCAGGAGACGGTCATGTCTGCGAAGGGTTCAATTAATCCTCCACCATTCTTGCAGGAGATGGGTAGGTCTGTGAAGGGTTCAATTAATCCTCCACCATTCTTGCAGGAGATGGGTAGGTCTGTGAAGGGTTCAATTAATCCTCCACCATTCTTGCAGGAGATGGGTAGGTCTGTGAAGGGTTTAATTAATCCTCCACCAGTCTTGCAGGAGATGGGCAGGTCTGTGAAGGGTTCAATTAATCCTCCACCATTCTTGCAGGAGATGGGTAGGTCTGTGAAGGGTTTAATTAATCCTCCACCAGTCTTGCAGGAGATGGGCAGGTCTGTGAAGGGTTCAATTAATCCTTCACAATTCTTGCAGGAGATGGGCAGGTCTGTGAAGGGTTCAATTAATCCTTCACAATTCTTGCAGGTGATGGGCAGGTCTGTGAAGGGTTCAATTAATCTTCCACCATTCTTGCAGGAGATTGGCAGGTCTGTGAAGGGTTCAATTAATCCTTCACCATTCTTGCAGGAGATGGGCAGGTCTGTGAAGGGTTTAATAAATCCTCCACCACTCTTACATGACATGGGCAGGCTTGTGAAGGGTTTAATTAATCCTCCACCATTCTTTCAGGAGATGGGCAGGTCTGTGAAGGGTTTAATTAATCCCCCACCATTATTGCAGGAGATGGGCAGGTCTGTGAAGGGTTCAATTAATCCTCCACCATTCTTGCAGGAGATGGGTAGGTCTGTGAAGGGTTCAATTAATCCTCCACCAGTCTTGCAGGAGATCGGCAGGTCTGTGAAGGGTTCAATTAATCCATAACCAGTCTTGCAGAGATGGGTTGGTCTGTGAAGGGTTCAATTAATCCTCCACCATTCTTGCAGGAGATGGGTAGGTCTGTGATGGGTTCAATTAATCCTTCACCATTCTTGCAGGAGATGGGTATGTCTGTGAAGGGTTCAATTAATCCTCCACCATTCTTGCAGGAGATGGGCAGGTCTGTGATGGGTTCAATTAATCCTCCACCATTCTTGCGGAAGATGGGCAGGTATGTGAATGGTTCAATTAATCCCCCACCATTCTTGCAGGAGATGGACAGGTCTGTAAAGGGTTCAATTAATCCACCACCATTCTTGCAGGAGATGGGCAGGTCTGTGAAGGGTTCAATTAATCCACCACCATTCTTGCAGGAGATGGGTAGGTCTGTGAAGGGTTCAATTAATCCACCACCATATTTGCAGGAGATGGGCAGGTCTGTGAAGGGTTCAATTCATCCACCACCATTTTTGTTGGAGATGGGCAGGTCTGTGAAGGTTTCAGTTAATCCTCTGCCATTCTTGCAGGTGATGGGCAGGTCTGTGAAGGGTTCAATTAATCCTCCACGATTTTTACAGGAGATGGGCAGATCTGTGAAGTGTTCAATTAATCCCCCACCATTCTTGCAGGAGATGGGCAGGTCTGTGAAGGGTTCAATTAATCCTCCACCAATTTTTTGCAGGAGATGGGCAGGTCTGTGAAGGGTTCAATTAATCCTCTGCCATTCTTGCAGGAGATGGGCAGGTCTGTGAAGGGTTCAATTAATCCACCACTATTTTTGCAGGAGATGGGCAGGTCTGTGAAGGGTTTAATTAATCCTCCACCATTTTTGCAGGAGATGTGCAGGTCTGTGAAGGGTTCAATAAATCCTCCACCATTCATGCAGGAGATGGGCAGGTCTGTGAAGGGTTCAATTAATCCACCACTATTTTTGCAGGAGATGTGCAGGTCTGTGAAGGGTTCAATTAATCCTCCACTATTCTTGCAGGAGATGGGCAGTTCTGTGAAGGTCAGTTTGGAGCAGGAGTTTGAGGCGCATGTCCTTACAGTGATCAGCGCGACAGACATGGTCAGCTTCTTCCCCTTCATTCAGCGCGTGAAGAAATACCCACCACAGCCTGCCAATGTGAGGGATACATTTAAATAATTATACAGATATATTTGAGCCTTGCTAGAGGAAAATGGGGCTTAATGCATGTGCGTAGAGTGTCGTCCAAGATTAGCTTGTGCAGTCTGCACACGCTTATCTGGGATGACACTCTCTGCATTTTATGGCCTTTTTCTGCTTGATACCCTTACTTCTTAAAGAATACATATTCTTTCAGTTTGATGTATTAACTGGTTATTGTCCCCTACCGGTGAAACCGGAGGGGACTTATGGTTTGCACTCGGTCAGTCTGTCTGACTGTCAGTCAGTCCTTCACACTTTTCTGGATCCTGCGATAACTTTAAAAGTTCTTAATATTTTTTCATGACACTTGAAACATAGATAGATTGCAATATGGAGATTATGCACGTCATTTCATTTTGTTTCTACGTAAAAAATTCTGGTTGCTATGGCAACAAATATATATAAAAAAAGATTTATTTTTTTTACTGACAATGGTGGAGTTTCACTGGTAGGGGACCATATTGCATGGCAATCTTTTGTTTTTCTTGGATTTAGAAATCGTGGACAGTGAGTAGTGATGAAAGAGAAAGCAGTGCTGAAACCATCAATAAGCGACCCATGATGGTGAAGTAAGTCTCTCTCTATATATTTTGAGATGTTTCTACACTATTTTGCCTTAAATGCAAAAAAAATTGTATTCAGCTCTGCGAAAACCTGGCCCCGTGTTCACAAAACATTTTTTTGCAATCGAAAATCGATTTTGCTTGTCATTGAAAAGGGATTTGCATTGAAGTTGATATGCAAAAATAAAAATCGATGTCACTTAAAATCGATTTTTGATTGCAAAATCGTTTTGTGAACACGGGGCCTGGCTAAATGCATGTGGCTGAAGTGTCATCTCATTCCACACAGACTAATTGGGGACAACTCTCTTCGCTATTATGGATATTTTCATGTGAAGGAAGTGTCTTCATACAGAAGTCCAGTTGAGACAGAAAGTGTCCTCCCTTATTAGCCTGTGTGTACTGCACAGACTTATGTGGAATGACACATTGCGCACATGCATTAAGCCCAGTTTTGTCAGAACAAGGTTATATTGTATTTGTGGAAATGTTTGTGTTTGGTCTATAGTTACTTCATTATGATTATTTTAGCTACTCTGGCCCTGAGATGTAAGTATTGTGCATGCCTTGTAACCAGTTTTAACGCTTAATCCTATGCATTGACTGTTCCATGTTGGTCAGACCAGCTTTGTTCAGGTGTTCTTCTGTATTTATGTTATTGTGTTGTAATTGGGTCATTTGCCTTACCTAAAATTTTAGGTGATGGTTACATCAATTTATCTCCTGTTTCGGGGTATCATTCCTCCATTTAGTCAATGATCTAACATTTGAAAACCACAGAGCATTTGTATTGTATTTGATTTCTCAGTATTCAGATTTTAATATGCCATTAGATTATACTTTCTAGTGTTAATTAAAGAATAATTAAACATAATTTTAACAAAACTGTTTTAAACATTGTAAATTTAGAAAATACTTATAGATAAAATATCATATTTTCTTTAGATAGAGTATCTGCTTTTCACCTTCAAATGTTGTTTAATTTGGATCCAATTTACAGGTGTTCTGACAAAAACTGCTTAAGAATCGAGTTTTAAAAACAAACAAAGGCATTAATAAAAGTGGAAGTTTATGGTATTGCTGTAAAGTCATATATATTTGTCAGCATAAAGTTCAGTGCTTTTTTAGAAAAGGACGTTTTTGTGGACTTCTTAATTTGTGGATATCTGTGTATGGAAAAATATAAGCGAAATAAATGCATATTTAATGTCTTAAAAATTGTTGTGTATTTTAATTATGTACAATTTTTGGATGATCTTAATTATCATGTTCCTGTTTAATGTAAAATATGTCAGGTTGAATGTATCCTCTCTGTTGCTAGGAGCCTGAGGATACATCGCAGCCCTGTGGATAACCAGAAGGTCTTCACACGGCATCTGTCCATGTATCACATTGCGGATGGGGCAACCCCTGTACCCCTCCCTAAACTTCCCATCTGTGATGAAGTGATCAAGTCAATTCCTACATTCTGTTTTCCGGGTAAGAGCCATTTTGTTTAGTTTTTAATGGGAAATCCTTTGCTTTTGGTGGTTTTTTTTATCAGACATATTGCATTTGTATCATTATTCATAATGGAATAGAGTGGTAATAGAGGGCCTAAACATTGTGTATTATTAAGCATAATGGAATAATGCATATTGATACAGCATTAATAGAGGGTCTGTACAGTATGTATCTTTTTTTATGTCCCCCACCACTATAGTGGGGGACATATTGTTTTTGCCCTGTCTGTTGGTTTGTTGCTTCGTTTGTTTGCGCCAACTTTAACATTTGCCATAACTTTTGCAATATTGGAGATAGCAACTTCATATTTGGCATGCATGTGTATCTCATGGAGCTGCACATTTTGAGTGGTGTAAGGTCAAGGTCATCCTTCAAGGTCAAAGGTCAAATATATGGGTCAAAATCGTTATTTAATGTACACTTTTGCAATATTGAAGAAAGCAACTTGATATTTGGCATGCATGTGTATCTCATGGAGCTGCACATTTTGAGTGGTGAAAGATCAAGGTCATCCTTTAAGTTCAAAGGTAATATATATGGGGACATAGTGTTTCACAAACACATCTTGTTATGCCCCCGGTAGGGTGGCGTATAGCAGTTGAACTGTCAGTCAGTCAGTATGTCAGTATGTGTGTATGTCAGTCTGTCCGTCCGTCCGAAAAAAAACACTTTAACGTTGGCCATAACTTTTGCATTATTGAAGATAGAAACTTAATATTTGGCATGCGTGTGTACCTCATGGAGCTGAACATTTTGAATGGTGAAAGGTCAAGGTCATCCTTCAAGGTCAAATGTTAAATATATGGTGTCTGTCCGTCCAAAAACTTTAACATTGGCCATAACTTTTTCAATATTGAAGATAGCAACTTGATATTTGGCATGCATGTGCATCTCATGGAGCTGCACATTTTGAGTGGTGAAAGGTGAAGGTCAAGGTCATCCTTCAAGGTCAAATGGCTAATATATGGCGTCTGTCCGTCCGTCCAAAAACTTTAACATTGACCATAACTTTTTCACTATTGAAGATAACAACTTGATATTTGGTATGCATGTTTATCTCATGGAGCTGAACATTTTGAGTGGTAAAAAGTGAAGGTCAAGATCATCCTTCAAGGTTAAATCTCAAATATATGGTGTCTGTCCGTCCGAAAACTTTAACATTTGCCATAACTTTTTCAATATTGAAGATAGCAACTTAATATTTGACATGCATGTGCATCGCATGAAGCTGCACATTTTGAGTGGTGGAAGTTCAAGGTCAAGGTCATCCTTAAAGGTCAAAGGTTAAAAAAAAAATCAAAGCGGCATTCTCATGAAGCTGCACATTTTAAGTGGTGGAAGTTCAAGGTCAAGGTCATCCTTCAAGGTCAAAGGTCAAAAAAAAAATCAAAGCAGTGTTCTCATGAAGCTGCACTTTTTGAGTGGTGGAAGTTCAAGGTCAAGGTCATCCTTCAAGGTCAAAGGTAAAAAAAACATAAAAAAAATATTTTCAAAAGCGGCGCAATAGGGGGCATTGTGTTTCTGACGAACACATCTCTTGTTTATAATGGAATTGTATGTAATTAGAGATTATGTAATGTGTATATATTATTAATAATGGAATAGAATGGTAATAGAGGGTCTTTATGGTGTGTTTCATTGTTCCTAATGGAATGGTGTGGTAATTATGATCTGTAAAAAGTTTATCATAATTCATAATAGAATATAGTGAAAATAGAGGGCTTGTATTTTGTGTATCATTATTTATAATGGAGGAGTGGTAATAGAGTCTACAAAGTGTTAATTATTATTCATAATGGGATAGAGTGGTATTAGAGGATGTGTTAAGTGTGTATCATTATTGATAATGGAAAAGAGTGGTATTAGAGGGTGTGTTAAGTTTGTTTCATTATTGATAATGGAATACTATACAGTGGTATTAGAGGATGGGTTAAGTGTGTATCATTATTGATGATGGAATAGAGTGGTATTAGAAGATGTGTTGAGTGTGTATCATTGTTCATAATGGAATAGAGTGGTATAAGAGAATGTGATAAGTGTGTATCATTGTTAATAATGGAATAGAGTGGTATTAGAGGATGTGTTAAGTGTGTATCATTGTTCATAATGGAATAGAGTGGTATAAGAGGATGTGATAAGTGTGTATCATTGTTAATAATGGAATAGAGTGGTTTTAGAGGATGTGATAAGTGTGTATCATTGTTAATAATGGAATAGAGTGGTATTAGAGGATGTGTTAAGTGTGTATCATTGTTAATAATGGAATAGAGTGGTGTAAGAGGATGTGTTAAGTGTGTATCATTGTTCATAATGGAATAGAGTGGTATTAGAGGATGTGTTAAGTGTGTATCATTGTTCATAATGGAATAGAGTGGTATTAGAGGATGTGTTAAGTGTGTATCATTGTTCATAATGGAATAGAGTGGTATTAGAGGGTGTGTTAAGTGTGTATCATTGTTCACAATGGAATAGAGTGGTATTAGAGGATGTGTTTAGTGTGTATCATTGTTCATAATGGAATAGAGTGGTATTAGAGGATGTGTTAAGTGTGTATCATTATTGATAATGGAAAAGAGTGGTATTAGAGGGTGTGTTAAGTTTGTTTCATTATTGATAATGGAATACTATACAGTGGTATTAGAGGATGGGTTAAGTGTGTATCATTATTGATGATGGAATAGAGTGGTATTAGAAGATGTGTTGAGTGTGTATCATTGTTCATAATGGAATAGAGTGGTATTAGAGGATGTGTTAAGTGTGTATCATTGTTCATAATGGAATAGAGTGGTATAAGAGAATGTGATAAGTGTGTATCATTGTTAATAATGGAATAGAGTGGTATTAGAGGATGTGTTAAGTGTGTATCATTGTTCATAATGGAATAGAGTGGTATAAGAGGATGTGATAAGTGTGTATCATTGTTAATAATGGAATAGAGTGGTTTTAGAGGATGTGATAAGTGTGTATCATTGTTAATAATGGAATAGAGTGGTATTAGAGGATGTGTTAAGTGTGTATCATTGTTAATAATGGAATAGAGTGGTGTAAGAGGATGTGTTAAGTGTGTATCATTGTGCATAATGGAATAGAGTGGTATTAGAGGATGTGTTAAGTGTGTATCATTGTTCATAATGGAATAGAGTGGTATTAGAGGATGTGTTAAGTGTGTATCATTGTTCATAATGGAATAGAGTGGTATTAGAGGGTGTGTTAAGTGTGTATCATTGTTCACAATGGAATAGAGTGGTATTAGAGGATGTGTTAAGTGTGTATCATTGTTCATAATGGAATAGAGTGGTATTAGAGGATGTGATAAGTGTGTATCATTGTTAATAATGGAATAGTGTGGTATTAGAGGATGTGTTAAGTGTATATCATTGTTAATAATGGAATAACGTAGTATAAGAGGATGTGTTAAGTGTGTATCATTGTTAATAATGGAATAGAGTGGTATTAGAGGATGTGTTATGTGTGTATCATTGTTAATAATGGAATAGAGTGGTATTAGAGGATGTGTTAAGTGTGTATCATTGTTAATAAAGGAATATAGTGGTATTAGAGGATGTGTTAAGTGTGTATCATTGTTAATAATGGAATAGAGTGGTATTAGAGGATGTGTTAAGTGTGTATCATTGTTAATAATGGAATAGAGTGGTGTAAGAGGATGTGTTAAGTGTGTATCATTGTTAATAATGGAATAGAGTGGTATTAGAGGATGTGTTAAGTGTGTATCATTGTTCATAATGGAAAAGAGTGGTATTAGAGGGTGTGTTAAGTGTGTATCATTGTTAATAATGGAATAGAGTGGTATTAGAGGATGTGTTAAGTGTGTATCATTGTTAATAATGGAATAGAGTGGTATTAAAGGATGTGTTAAGTGTGTATCATTGTTCATAATGGAATAGAGTGGTATAAGAGGATGTGATAAGTGTGTATCATTGTTAATAATGGAATAGAGTGGTATAAGAGGATGTGTTAAGTGTGTATCATTGTTAATAATGGAATATGGTGGTATTAGATGATGTGATAAGTGTGTATCATTGTTAATAATGGAATAGAGTGGTATAAGAGGATGTGTTAAGTGTGTATCATTGTTCATAATGGAATAGAGTGGTATTAGAGGATGTGATAAGTGTGTATCATTGTTAATAATGGAATAGAGTGGTATTAGAGGATGTGTTAAGTGTGTATCATTGTTCATAATGAAATAGAGTGATATAAAAGGGTGTGCTAAGTGTGTATCATTATTCAGACTCTTGTCTTTGGGGGGCACCATGGCGATCGGTGGATGGTTGGTGGTTGGTGGGATGTTATAGTGAACTGACATCCTTTTGGTTAATTCGACGCTCATTCATTTATCTTCTCTATTTCTCTATTTCTCGCTTTATACCTCACTTATTCCCTCACTTACTATCTCACTCACTCATTCATCCATTTATATATTCATTCATTTATAAACATTGCCATGCCAACCAACCACAAATCAAATTGATCAAACTCCTGGTAGTAAAAACACCATAATTATTGACTACCATGTGGTGTTATTGTGTTGTAACTGATATTGTAAGATTTACTACCCGCCTGTTTCTCTTGTTTGCATGTTGGATTTTGTGAATGACTATATTTGTTGTATCAATCACTGTGTCTTGAACTATAAAGTCCCTTGCTATGCCCCCCTGGAAGTAAGAGGCATAAAGCATTGCACTTGTATCATGTGAAGCTTTTGCTTTCGACTCCTTTTTTAGATATGGAACATCTAATCGAGTAAAATAATAATTTAAACCAAGGCTAAACAATTGTCTGTTTTGCATGCACTGGGTAATGGCGCATGGTTTCTTACATTTCGTGTGATTTTCTGCATACTTCTGTTGGTAGCTTTCAGAAACAAACATAATACACACACTAACATTAATTTCTTCTTTAAGGCAAATATGTCAAAATTAATATGCCCTTAATTAGAATACTCTATTTAATGGAAAATTGAAATATTATTTGCTACAATATAAACCATATGGTGTACATATTAAATATAAACACTGTAATTGCTTGCCTTAACCCTCTCCCACTCAGAAGCAAAGTAAAAAATGGCTATATGCAAACAGCATAAAACCAGAACAGCCTGCGTGTAACTCACTGTCTGTTCAGGTTTTATGCTGTTTGCTGCTCATTAGTATCCAAGGGTGGAGATGAAGCCTTAAAAACTTGAATTTAGTAAGAAAGGTCTTTAATTAAATTAAACTGTCTAAGGGACTACAAATGCGTTTAAATACGTATCTAAGTGGTAAAGGATCAATAATGCGAAAAGTTGCATGAGTCATTTGCTTTTTTCCAGATGGATTAAAGATATTTCAGCAGAAGCCGGACAATGTGACGCATTGTTTTGTGCTCACGGATATGTCTGGAAGGCGGTCGTTTGCTGCATGCTTGACTTTCTATCGTCCATTCTTTGTTTTGGAGGTATTGTGCTGAGTGCTTGAACTATGTACGTTAACCCTTTGCATGCTGGGAAATTTGTCGTCTGCTAAAATGTCGTCTGCTGAATTTATAAAATTAGCATTTTTTCCAAGAATACTATCAGAATAGCAAACAGTTTGGATCCTGATGAGACGCCACATTCTGTGGCGTCTCATCTGGATCCAAACTGTTTGCAAAGGCCTTCAAAATTCGGTTCCAGCACTGAAAGAGCTAATGCTTGATCTTGGTTGTTTGCATGCCAACTTAAATAATAAAACTCATTCTTCTCAAAGAAGTGTATAGAGCAATAAATGCAGTGTCAATGGCACCATATTTTGTCTGTGTTCAATACACAACTTATGCGCATTTAATACAATTGTAAATGTAGACAAAACTAAGATCGAGTAAAAATAAATGTATGTTATCTTTATTGTTCCTTCATTTATACACTTAAGTGCATGTATTGCTCCTGGTGAAAAAGACGCTTTACCATCGAATAAGTGAACTTTAATGTATTTTAGTGTGTTTTAAATGTATTTGTAAATGCATTTATACTTGTGTAAGTAAACAAATGCAGAAGAAGTATAGGAAAAAATACCCAAGTGTGTTTAATCTGCATTCAATATTTACAATGTGCATTACATGCAGTTCCGATACCACTGCGTTTAATGCACATGCAATACAATTTTCAAGAAGAGTATCTAGCAGACTTCTGTTGAAAATGTTCATGTCATGTGCATTATTTGATGAGCAATTTTACAGTCAAGCAACTTTATAATGCATCTATCTCATGATTCATGAACAAGTACAGTACGCGTAAAATGTGGTTTGAAAACACATTTGAAGTAGAGATTATTATATACATATTGATTAAAAAAGAAATATCTGAAATTGACATCACTGTACTTTTTCGTTTCAAAATATTTATCGCTGACAGTTATGCACCTTTTTTCAGTACCCGCCATTATGATATACCTGGTAAATGCATATGGAGAACTATATAAACACACTCTTCAATATGCGTCAATGAATATCTGCATTGTTGCACTGCTATTTCGCATGTGTCATTTTTCGCTTGGAAGTTTTAATTTTACGATGCATGCTCTTCCTAACCTCACTTATAATTGAGCCGTTCTCTTGGAACAATGGGCTTAATGTACGTGCATGAAGAGTCGTCACTGGTAACCCAGTGCAGTCCGAGAAGAATGGGCTTAATGTACGTGCACGAAGAGTCGTCACTGGTAACCCAGTGAAGTCCCGGAAGCTATACAGGGATGACACTTTCTGTTTAATGGTATTTTTCATTTAAAGGGTTTAAAGAAAGTCTCTTCTTAGCAAAAATCCAGTTAAGCCAGAAAGTGTCATCCCTGATAAGCCTGCGCGGACTGCACAGGCTTATCTGCGACATCACTTTAGTCACATGCATAAAGTCCAGTTTTACCAGAACAAGGCTCCAATATTTCATAGGACACTGAAGGTAACATCTACGTTGAGGCCAGCAGCAAGCAAGCCATGAATACCAGCTCGAATGGCAAAGGTGGGGGGAAGGACAAAGGCAAGCAGAACGTAGACTCCATGAAGGACAAAGGCAAGCAGAACGGAGACTCCATCTACTATCTTCCCCACTGCTTTGTCATCATCTCAAAGTACCCCTACTATACGACGCTCAAAGAGTGTCTGTCTAGGTAAATTGGAACCTCGCTGTGGACAAAACTTGGCTTAATGCATGTTCGTAAAGTATGGTCCAAGATTAGCCTGTGTAGTGTGCACAGGCTTATCGGGGACGATTTTTTACGCCTAGACTGATTTATTAAGAAGATACTTCCTTTAAACAAATAAATGTATCGTCACAGATTGGAATGTGCGGAGTGCACAGGCTTATCTGGAACTGCACATTACACACATGCATTAAACTTAGTTTATCTAGAATAAGGCGCATATCAAAGTACCTTTACTATACTATACACTCAAATATAGTCTAGCAACGTAAAATGTTTGTTGTCAGTTAAGTGTGTTTTTAGTCATTATATCAAAGTACCCGCACTATATGACACTCAAAAAGTGTCGATCTATATAAATTGTTTAATAATACTCCAAATACATGGCATACTTAATGCAAATGGTCATAATTTGCTGAATATAAACTATAAACTGGTTATATAATACAGTACAAAAACTTCAAGCTGTTTAAACATCGAGTATATAAACCCACACACGACAGGAATAGATACTTACGTTTTAGCTGGACTATTATATATGAAATATATATAGTGGAGCTATCCTACTCACCCCGGCGTTGGCGTTAGCGATGGTGTTTGCGTTGGCGTTAGCGTGCAAATGTTAAAGTTTGCGTACTACCCCAAATATTTTCAATGTCCCTTAACATATTGCTTTCATATTTTGCATACTTCTTTACAAACATGACCCCAACCTATAAACAAGAGCAGACAACTGTATCAAGCATTTTGACAGAATTATTGCCCCTTTGATACTTAGAATATTCATATTATTGATAATTCTATGTTAAAGTTTGCGTACTACCCCAAATATTTCCTATGTCCTTTGACATATTGCTTTTATATTTTGCATGCTTCTTAACCAACATTACCCCAATCTATAAACAAGAGCAGACAACTATATCAAGCATTTTGACAGAATTATTGCCCCTTTTATACTTAGATAATTGAACATTTTGCTTAAAGTGCCATAACTTCTTTATTTATGATCAGATTTTATTAATACTTTGACAAAACAACACTTACCTGAATACCACAATGGATTCCACCCAAACAATACCCCACGCCCCACCCAAGATTCCATGCCCCCCCACCACCTCCCACCCCCCCCCCCCAAATTTTTTTTTCCTTTTTTATTTTTGAAAAATCATCTAATAAATGACCAGCCCCCCCCCCCCCCCCCCCCCCCCCCCCCCCAAATTATACCCCCCTTAACCCCCCCCCCCCCAAAAAAAAATAAAATAAATATTTTTTTTCCTTTTTTTATTTTTGAAACATCTTATAAATGACCACACCCCACATTATACCCTCCTCTCACCCCCCCCCCCTACCCCCCCAAAAAAATATATATATAAACAATCCTTTTTTATTTTTGAAGTAACCGTCTAATAAATTACTGAATATGAACAATTTCCCCATGATGGCTTACGTTATACTGTCAAGCACTCGAATAGTCGAGCGCACTGTCCTCTGACAGCTCTTGTTAGAGTATGTTGCCAAAATGCGTACCTATCTCTTGTAATTTGTAAGTCTCACCAAAGAGTAAATGTCAAAAAGTAAAACACAAACTTAGAGCAAAGTACATGTCCTATTTAACAAATCAATCTTATTAAATTTCAGTCATGATTCAATGAATCATGTATTTTTAAAACTGAATATTTGTCCTTTTAAAATAAACATTATAAACTTCGGGAAACTTGTTCCCTGCACAACTAAACTATGATTTAATCAGTTTGCTGACATACACGGAGCGAGATCCAGAAGAGATGACAACTTTCCTGATGGAGTATTCCAACATTCTGACACACACCGTTGTCCCTCCGGCTGGTAACCTTGCTGTGGTGAGTCTTACAACATTCTTAACTGGTAAAGACACATCTCTCAAGCGACACCATACCCACTGCCACAGCGACCTCAAAGCTTGTGTGGAGACGAAGTTTCACAAAATAATCCTAGTCTGTGATTCAATTTATTTTTAGCTCACCTGAGCACATCGTGCTCATGGTGAGCTTTTGTGATCGCTTTTTGTCCGTCGTCCGTTGTGCGACGTCAACATTTGCCTTGTTAACTCTCTAGAGGCCACATTTATTATCCAATCTTCATGAAATTTGATCAGAAGATTGGTTTCAATGATATCTTGGATGAGTTCGAAAATGATTAGGTTTGCTTGAAAAACATGGCTGCCAAGGGGTCGGGCATTTTTCCTTATATGGCTATATATGGCTATAGTAAAATCTTGTTAACACTCTAGAGGCCACAGTTATTGTCTGATCTTCATAAAACTTGGTCAGAAGATTCATCCCAATAATATCTTAGACGAGTTCGAAAATGATGCCGGTTAGTGGAAAAACATGGCCGCCAGGGGGCGGGACATTTTTCCTTATATGGCTATAGTAAAACCTTGTTAACACTCTAGAGGCCACATTTATTTTCCAATCTTCATGAAACTTGCTCAGATGATTTGTCCCAATGATATCTTGGATGAGTTAAAAAATGGTAACCTTTGCTTGAAAAACATGGCTGCCAAGAGGCGGGGCATTTTTCCTTATATGGCTATAGTAAAGTCTTGTTAACACTCTAGAGGCCACATTTATTGTCCAATCTTCATGAAACTTGGTCAGAAGATTCATCCCAATAATATCTTGGACGAGTTCGAAAATGATTACGGTTGGTTGAAAAACATGGCCGCCAGGGGGCAGGGCATTTTTCCTTATATGGCTATAGTAAAACCTTGTTAACACTCTAGAGGCCACATTTATTTCCAATCTTCATGAAATATGGTCAGAAGATTTGTCTTAATGATATCTTGGATGTGTTCGAAAATGGTTACGTTTGCTTGAAAAACATGGCCGCCAAGGGGCAGGGCATTTTTCCTTATATGGCTATATAAGGCTATGGTAAAATCTTGTTAACACTCTAACGGCCACATTTATAGTCCGATCTTCATGAAACTTGGTCAGAAGATTCATCTCAATAATATCTTGAATGAGTTAAAAATGATGCCGTTTGGTTGAAAAACATGGCCACCATTGGGGCGGGGCTATTCCCATTATATGGCTATAGTAGAAACCTTGTTAACACTCTAGAGGTCACATTTATTTTCCGATCAGCATGAAACTTGGTCAGAAAATTTGTCCCAATGATATCTTGGATGAGTTCAAAAATGGTAACCTTTGCTTGAAAAACATGGCTGCCAAGGGGCGGGGCATTTTTCCTTATATGGCTAAAGTAAAGTCTTGTTAACACTCTAGAGGCCACATTTATTGTCCAATCTTCATGAAACTTGGTCAGAAGATTCATCCCAATAATATCTTGGAAGAGTTCGAAAATGATTACGGTTGGTTGAAAAACATGGCCGCCAGGGGGCGGGGCATTTTTCCTTATATGGCTATAGTAAAACCTTGTTAACACTCTAGAGGCCACATTTATTTCCAATCTTCATGAAATATGGTCAGAAGATTTGTCTTAATGATATCTTGGATGTGTTCGAAAATGGTTACGTTTGCTTGAAAAACATGGCCGCCAAGGGGCAGGGCATTTTTCCTTATATGGCTATATAAGGCTATGGTAAAATCTTGTTAACACTCTAGAGGCCACATTTATAGTCCGATCTTCATGAAACTTGGTCAGAAGATTCATCTCAATTATATCTTGAATGAGTTAAAAAATGATGCCGTTTGGTTGAAAAACATGGCCACCACAGGGGCGGGGCTATTCCCATTATATGGCTATAGTAAAACCTTGTTAACACTCTAGAGGTCACATTTATTTTCCGATCATCATGAAACTTGGTCAGAAAATTTGTCCCAATGATATCTTGGATATGTTCGAAAATGGTTTTGGTTGCTTTAAAAACATGGCCACCAGGGGTGGGGCATTTTTCCTTAAATGGCTATACACTATATATGGCTATAGTCAAACCTTTTTAACACTCTAGAGGCCACATTTATTGTCCAATCTTCATGAAATTTGATCAGAAGATTGGTCTCAATGATATCTTGGATGAGTTCGAAAATAATTATGTTTGCTTGAAAAAATGGCTTCCAAGGGGCGGGGCATTTTTCCTTATATGGCTATAGTAAAATCTTGTTAACACTCTAGAGGCCACATTTACTGTCCGATCTTCATGAAACTTGGTCAGAAGATTCATCCCCATAATATCTTGGACGAGTTCAAAAATGATGCCGGTTGGTTGAAAAACATGACTGCCAGGGGGATGGGCATTTTTCCTTATAAGGCTATAGTAAAACCTTGTTAACACTCTAGAGGCCACATTTATTTTCCAATCTTGGTGAAACTTGGTCAGAAGATTTGTCCCAATAATATCTTGTTATCTCAGGTGAGCGACTTTGGGCCTTTCAGGCCCTCTTGTTAAATAATTCCGGTCCGCTGCATATGTTTATCACCAGCGAAACTACAGCACTAAAACTGTCCAATATTTTCAACACAAATGACAAGGGTTAGCGATTTCATATTTGATTACAGCTTCATTTAATGATTATGATTATTGTTTTAATAACCTGTCCCCTGGGGATAGTATTTTGTCAGATGTCATTAACCATTTGACCATTTATTTGCTTTAGTTCTTGTTTTTTATGTTTTCATTCGCCTACATGATTTTAAAGAAGGAAACTTCATACCTACCAGCCTTTACATTGCTTATATACATGCACTACGCAGACTTCTTTTGTTTGCCTTTAATGTTCGGTCAAATGTCAAATGCAGTTGAGATTGTAGACGATTAAAATTTAAACTTGTTCAAATGTATCAACATCCATATTGCTTTGTTGTTAAAATTAAATGTATAAATTCATTGAATGTATACATTTAAAATCCATGTACCGTATAAGAATGATAGCCTTAACTTATTAATTCAATACAGCGTCCCCGTTTCTATTGAACTATTATAACTGAATGCAAAGCTAAAGGTCTATATGTCTATATGTTTAAAAAAGGCTAGTTTTCTGGATGAAATTTTGTTCTGAATGCTTAGTAATTTGATAAACATGGGGGAACTATAATTTTAAATCAATGTTGTTGGTAGTTGTCCATTCAGTTCATTTGGTTAAATTTCTGCATTTTGCTTTTTGGTTTTTCTCATTTGGTATTCCAACAAAAAACACTACTTTACATTCCAATTTCAGCGTATCAACCTGTACCAGCTTCCTGTTACGCTAGTTCCATCGCTGCACGCGGATCGTCCTGTCATAGACCTGCCCCTACATCTGGCCTTTCAGTGTTTCGGCATTGATGAGTTCCTGAAAGTCCTCTCATGCATTTTGCTGGAAGAGCGCATTGTCTTCTTGTCATCCAATTACTCGCTTCTTACAGTTGTTATGGAGGTAATGGGGACTGGATAATGTTTCAGGCATGTGTTACACAATCACAAACATTAAATAGTGTTTTTAAACCATCATGTCTAGTCTGTTTTTACCGCTAGTGTTTCAGAGAGCATTCGTCTCCTGTCTTGCTATTACAAGGTCGATTGCTTGTATTCAGTGTCTTTATGAAAATGTGCTTAACCCTTTGCATGCTGGGAAATTTGTCGTCTGCTAAAATGTCGTCTGCAGAATTTCTAAAATTAGCATTTTCTTCGATTTTTTTCAAAGAATACTATCAGAATAGCAAACAGTTTGGATCCTGATGAGACGCCACGTTCTGTGGCGTCTCATCTGGATCCAAACTGTTTGCAAAGGCCTTTAAAATTCAGCTCCAGCGCTTTAAGGGTTAAAATTTAGTCCTAGATTTATCACATTTTTTGTGTGTGAAAAAACAATAAGTTAGGGACACAAGTCTGTTGTAAATTATACGTTTACAGCGGTTGTTCTATCTAGTGCCATTTTACCTCTATTCAAAATGTGACTAGATACTAGGTCATGGGTTATGTGTTTTGGATAATTATAACTTTTGTTGACCAATTATGGGATTTCTGTTAACTGAATGCATGCTAACCCATCTTGAAAGAAATATATTTAATGCGTATACAACAAAGCGTTATATTCACTGTACTTAATACATTCTCATTTGATGTTCTTTGATATTTTTTCTTCATTTTCTGCATTTTCCACTGTATTAAAAGCGCATTTAATGATCATAAAACGCAGAATAAATGCGATGCAAATACAGCTATGTTTAATGCTTTTTAAATACACATTTTTCGAGAAGGGTAGCATTGACATTCCTAAACCAACATTTTTGTGTGTTTTCCTATTGTTGGTGATGAGTTGTTTTGGTAATTGGTTTGTTGCTATATATGCATGACATTGTTATGTCAGATCTCTACTGCCAGCATAGTTTATGTGATGCTTTGTGGGTATGAGACAGGCATGAAGTTTGTTATTGAAACAACATCGATACTTTAAAGCCGTTGCTTAGTATCTGGATTTATCTGAATTGCGAATTAAATGGAGGATGTGTGAGTGGATTAAGTTGGATATTATTTTCCCATGTCTACGGTAATAAATTCTTAAAAAAATTAAATGTTGGGCATAATAAATTGTTGGGATTTTAAACTCGTAGATTGGTCAACCCTGGAAATCAACGGACATTTTTGTCCCACGAGTTGTCATGATTTAACAGTGTATGAATGTTATTGTGTCTGGTTATAAGACAATGCTGACGCTGATACTTCCACTGAAGTGGCGCTTTACCTACTCCACAATTCTGCCTTCCATTGCCCTGGGTTACCTAGAGTCGCCAGGAACATTCATGTACGGTGTCCACTCCAAACACAAGCATCAAGTCAGACAGGTAATCAAATGGGCTGTTGAACTGTTGGCCATATTCTTTAACATCTTAATTTGAATATTATACATTGCCTCAAATTTGACATTTCGTGTCCAGAGTGCAATATGAATATATTTAAATTAGTTGTTTTAAATGAAATAAATGATCACTTCGTTCTGAATGGTTAGGTTGAAGGGTTGGTGTTGGTAGACATTGATCAGGGAACAATAGAAATCAACGCAGACTCGGATACGGAAAGCGACCCGGAAATTATCCCACTGCCAAGAGAGATAACTGAGGGCTTCCGGCGAAAATGGTCACAACTCAAGGCACAGTTTGAGCTTCAAGATACGAAACGGTAACCTGGATGTCTGAAGTGTCAGATTCAATGTGTAAACATTGTGTATATAATATATTGTGTTTGGCTTTTGATCATTTTGATCAATATTATATTTATATTATTAAATTGATGTTTCACTGTTAAAATCATTAATGTTAATTCATTATTATTTGCAAGACAATTTTTTTCATTTCGAAGGTTTACCGATCACGAATTTAACACAAACACATAGGAAAATGACAGAAACAAATTCTTTACTTTTTTTTCTCGAAAATAAAAAAAATCCACAAATTTGCGTGAGCACAAAAAAAATTCATTTTACACAAGAAACATAAACTTTCCTGTCAACAACTCTAAACGATTTTACAGTAATATAAATAACTTCATGGCTAATTTAATGTTTGATTCAGCCCTTATCATTTGCTAAAATTGTTTTTTGTATTTTACATGCCTCTTACTATAAGATGGAATAATCTTTACTGTCTGATTGAACAATTCTGATGGATTTGTTGAAATATATAACTATTACAAGATTGTCTGATTGTGAATCTTACAGACCGTTTTGCTACAACATGGAAGAACTACGGGAGTCAACACAACACAGAATCTGGAAGCAAAACAGGGTGATTGCCCATGCTGGGCTAGAATTTATGGTCACCTTGTTTAGGTAGGCTGAGTGGAATTAGTAACGTTATCAGTAAAATGAGAATATAGGAGTCTCGTTTTGGGAAAACTGGTCTTAATGCATAAAGTGTCGTCCCAGATTAGCCTATGCAGTCTGAATACGTTATTTATGGACGACACTCTCTGGATAAACTGGATTATAACTACGAAGATACTTCCTTTAAACAATTAACTCCACTAAAGTGGAAAAAGGTCGTCCCTGTTTAGCCTGTGCGGACGACACTTGACTTCATGCAATAAGCCCAGTTTTCATAGAACAAGGCACTTATAGTATACGACTATATATACTTTTAGTGTCAGCATTTTCGTTTCTTAATCTTCAACCAATTCAAGAATTTGAATGAGGTAAACCCCACAAATTAGTAGAAACTTAATGTCCCACAAATAATAATGATTTAACTGTATTTAGAATTTAAATGTTACATGTGCTGGACGGTTTGGACCGCGTATTTATGGAGTAGATAAACTGTTAATGTCATTTGAATAACAACATATTTTATTTACGTGGATAAAGGTTTAAAATTGGATACAATAACATTTTTGGATGTGTTCTATGTTTATTTATATCGATGTTGATGGTTGTTCATGTGATTTATAGGACAGAGTTGAACATGCACGGACAGCAACCAACACTGCTTCTATATTTTGCTTTTATTCTAGAGATGTCGTGCAGTCACTGAACCTGAAACATCACCTGTTTGACTCAGAAGAATTTCTCAAACAAAAGAACGACGACCCTTTCTACAAAAGGGTAGGATCATCTTGTATTCATAATAGTGACAACAACAAAGGAAATGGAATTTCGAAATAAAGTGTTATTATGTACCCTGTTTACCCCATTTGAACTTTGTTAAAACATTGCAATAAATGGCAAACGCCGAGATCCGTTTCTTTAGCACATGCGCTTTACACGGTTTACACATAAAATACATTCATCAATTTACAAGGGTAAATTGATTTTTTAGTGCATTCTTATATCCGTTTCCATCCATGTTGTTACTAGACACATAAAGCTGACAATTTGCACATCTTGATAGGAAGGGTACTTCTTTGTGACTGTTCTGTAATTTTATTGCATAGATCTTAATTGATAATTTGACTTAAATATGTTTCAAAATTCTGAATAAAAATCTTATTGTAACTTATTTTTATGCCCCGGATCGAATGATCGGGCGTTTATTGTTTTTTGCCTGTCTGTCTGTCTGTCATTGTATGTGTCTGTCTGTCCCAAAACTTTAACCTTGGTCATAACTTTTGCAATATTGAAGATAGCAACTTGATATTTAGCATGCATGTGTATCTCATGGAGCTGCATATTTTGAGTGATGAAAGGTCAAGGTCATCCTTCAAGGTCAAAGGTCAAATATATGATGTAGGGGGCATTGTGTTTCTTAAAATCACATTTTAAATCTAGAATGCTTGATGGAAATATATTCTGACATGTCCATTATGAAAACCATCTAATATTGTCATATTTTCACACATAAGTTGAGTGTTTCATTGTTATTTGTTAGGTTGTACTTTTCATTCCTAATTGTTAAGGGCGTTGTTCAATACTTTATCTTGCACGCACATCTGTCTGTATTCAGTTATTCAAGACGGACATGTTCAAGGTATTTCTGGAAGAGAGAATGACGGAGAAGACCGATTACTTCTCAGAGTTTCTGTTAAAAACAAAAGGCTTTTCCTCCAGACCCGTGGCAGGAATGTAAGTTAATATGATTTCATATTCTCAGTTATTGCTGTCTAAACTGAATTTTGAACTTACAAGGCTTAAGTTTATTCCTGTATAGAATTATGTTATTTTTTATATTATACTTTTTCAATGTTGTTGTTTTTAATTATGATGATATATTAATGTTTTTATGTACATTGTTACTGGTGCGTTACCTTTACAAACAAAATAATGTTTATACTTGTATTAAATTGATAAATTAATTTTGTCATGAGGTAGGGTACAGATGGTACCGCAATGTATGAGAGTATCAAAATCTATAAGCCTCTTTTTAGGAAAACAGGGCTTAATGCATATACGATAAGTTTTAGATTAGCCTGTGCAGTCCGCATAGGCTAATCCATGAGAACTGGATGTGTGCTTTGAAGAGACTTCCTTATTAACAAAAGTATGCTTTTTTATATTTAAATATAATATATTTTAAACAATTATTTCCCTTTTATCGCTATATATTCACTACCAGCTTAAATCATTATTTAAGGTTAATTGTGCAGTGTCTATTGTTGTATAGGCATTAGTGACTTTCCTTAAATAAAAGTCTAGCAGACAATTTTTCATCTCCTGCCTAAGTTTCTTCAGGTGCTTTATTCATGTATATCTATATGTAACATACGGTTTTTGCTAATTTTTGAGTTTTAAATACACCTTGATGTCCGTTGCCCTTCCGTGAGATGCTAGCATTAACTATTTTATCAAATAACTTCTTGTCAATAACTCATTTACAAATTTAAACGAAACGTCACAGGAGTACGTTCTTTCAAAGCCACTCATATCTGTCCAGTCCATTACATTAAAATGTCATAACAGCTCGAAGTAGGTTGTGCAAATGAAAACTTATTTAATATTCTCGGAAATGCAAATGAAAACTTATTTAATATTCTCGGAAATCACAGGCTTAATATCTGTTGTGTAACATCGTCTTCTGGTCCTCATGTACATTTGTTAAACATATGCCAATGTGGTCAGATCTGTTCTAACGATTGTATATAGCATAATTAAGTGTTGTTTTATAAAATCATATTCTCCGTAAACGCAAGGGTAAAGGTCTTTTTTATTATAGTGTCACCCCTATTGAAAGGGCCAGCCAATTTGGCTTATGAGACACCTTTGCGTGTATACCATGTGGTCCATGTACCTCCCAACTCCTATCACACTGCCAGGCGGCAGGCAGATAATGTCGGTAACCATTCATGTTTAACGCTCGCGGCTCACAAGCCGGCCATATCGGAACAAGTCCCATGACAAACATCCATCCATAAACAAACGCTCCCCATGGGGCTCGAACCTTCGACCTCCCGATCCTGAGGCGGATGCCTTATCCACTAGGCCTCGGCGATCGGTGTTAGGTGTTTAATGTTTGGTGTGCGACATTGTATGGTGGTTCTCCACTTAGTTTAATAAGATCGTGTACCTGCGGTCAAAATTGGCCACATCCTAGGCATTAAACATATTTTGATTGTAAAACTTTATTTAGTTCTTATTGTGTCTCAGACCATATCATATTTTTGGCATAGAGTAAAACAAAGTACTAGCTATTAACCACAGTTATACAACATCACAAAATACGCAAATAACAGTTTAGTTCCAACTTGTCTCAGAGATTTTGAAAGAAGATTCTTCTTAGCAAAACTTCAGGTGGATAGTTTTGATTAGCCTTTGTGGACTGCAATGGTTAGTCTGGGATGACATTTAACGTATATGCATTACGCCCAGTTGCACCAGAGTGAGGCAGACTGTAAGGTATAACTCATTGCTTTTGGTAGGGGCAGGAGGCACAGCAGCGCCCAATCCATCTCCAGTATCCAAGAAGTGCCCGTAGAGAAACGTGTTATCGGCACGTTTGACATGCCAGACCTCGCTGAAATCACCGAGTACATCAAGAAGACTGAAGAGAAACTGCGACGAGAACTGACAGTATGGACTGCCTTTAAACATAAAATTTCATGCGGACAGATTGGTCCCTGATAAGCCTGCTTGGACAGCACACACTAATCTGGGAATACAGTTTTTGAACATACATTACGTTTGGCTTTCCCAAGGCAAGGCTCATATATAACTGAAAAAGTCCACATGATTCAAATAATCAGTTTTTAAGATATTAAAAGTTTCATATAAAAATCGACTTTCTGTGACAGTTCAAAGCACGTTTATAAATGTATATTGTGATTCATTAAACGCAAATGTGATTCACAATATCATTTTGTATCCCTTGCTAAAGGTGGACAGATATATGATTGGAGTTGTCTGTCCATCCTTCCGTTCGTCCGTCTGTCACACATTTTATTGTTAGCGGGGGCTTTCAATTCAAAGAATGAGCTTGTTTCTCAACTATTTATCTGATTTATTTATTGACTATTTATCTAATCTATTCTTCTCACCAATTGTTTTTACTACAGGTATTCTAATGAACCTTTACACATGTATGTAGGGTCATTTATTTTGGTCATGCCTATGTTCCATAACATTTACCTTTAATCTTACATAATTATGCCTCTTTTTTACTGAACAACTTTCGTTCAGATATAGAGAATGACAAGGTTACTGCCTGATCATTTTTAATTGATAAGGCGACGCTTAGAATAAGCCTTCAAGAAACACAAAAAGCAACAAAAACAGCGAAAATATTTTACAAATTTTAATGCCAAATAGTCATGGCATCATTATCAACAGGTCAAACATCCAAAATAATATTTTTCCCACTAATAAATGAAGCTTTGTAGCGATTTTTCCAATATTTTTTTTTCTAAAAAAGGGAACCATTGAGGATGATAAACAGAAAAACAGGTGAATGCCTGATCGTTTTGTAATTCCTCGCCATTTAGTTTATTCTAATTCTCATCTGATATATTACAAAACTGTCAGGCAGTAACCTGTTATTGTCTATATAATACTGTTTTTACTTCAGGAATTCAGTTCAAACTACACAAATTAGTTTTTTGGTCATTATATGAGGTCGCTTACCATGTTCCATAGCTCTGGATTGAAATTAATGCAATGAAGCTGAGAAACACCCTTTTTGAACTCCTGGTTAATGTTTCCGTGCAACTTCACCATATCTCTAGTCACTACCGATGTCGAAATAAGATGTTACATATGTGTTCAGATTCATTATACAAATACAAACACTAAACATGGTTAGATGTTTCATACTGATCATTCGAAATTTAGAATAAAACATAAAAAACAACCGTCAGTTCTTGAAAGAAACTGGATTGTAAAGAGTTTATTTGAATGGCAATTTCAATCACAAGAAGACTGTGCCCGTATGCTTATTTTTTGACGATATTAGTCACGTTCTGTGAAAAATTGTCTAAATACATTGGCAGCACGCACAGACTCAGGGACCACATTTTCCAGTTTTATGGAATATTTCGTTTAATAAATATCCAACTACGGCGGAAAGTGTCGTTCCTTATTAGACTATGCAGGACTGCACAGGCTAATCTAAACTGGGAAGACACTTTATGCACATGCATTAAGCCCAGTTTTGCCAGAAGGAGGCTCATATTGCTTTTATGAGTGAATTTTGTCACGTTTAGGAAGCCAACAAGTCTGACGACAAGTCCTCACTTCTCTACATCCTGTCTTTGCTGTGCGTAGCCAAGGGTGACAAGATGGCAGCCATTGAACACCTGATTAAAGTTGCTGAGATAAATTACAGGATCCTTCCTACAGAGTATGTCTTTCGTGTGTATTGGATCGTAAATTAAAGAAATAATTTAATATTATTCTATCATATAGTCTGTTGTGAAATGGTCTGGGATACATGATTTAAATTTCCTGCGCAACTTAATGTGATCAAGTCACTAACGATTTGAAATTCATAAATCCATATTTAAAGATGTAACCCTCTTATAACCATACGTTTTCAGGACGTTAACATTATGTATTTTACTTATTTTTTTATTTTCACACTTCCTTTAATTCGAATGATAATAAATCTGTTTTGTGTTTAAACAATTTTTTATTACTTTATCTGACTTTTGTTTTTCATTGCATGTTTAGGGATAGAAACTAATCTTTTACGCTAGGGTACCCAGATGTCAACTATCTTTAATAGTTTGGTTGCCTGAGAAAAGAATAAAGACCCAAGAACAAATAAGAAAATAATCGTATAGTTTCTTTTAAAAAAAAATCAAGAGAACCTTAAAACATTGCTGGCATGGATCATTACACAATGCCCCTTTATGGTCCCGAATCTGAAATATTTTACAAACATAACGTGATAATCTCTTGGGAAAATGGTTCAATACTTTTCTATAAAGCTATATGCCCAGTCAGCCAACCAACTTTTATACAGTAGATATAAATGAATTTCCTGGGCCTAAATATACTCACCCCGGGAACATTGGAAACCACTTATTTTTATCCATGGTTACAGAGTGTTGTTCAGTTTATATTCGGAAATGACGGACACAGAGAAGGTTGCTATGAAGAAGAAGACGGGTCACAAGCTGCTGGAGGACGCCGTACAGAGTTACGAGAGACAGGAGAGACACACTCGAGAGCACGGGATCATCCGTATGGACCCTATACCCATGCCGGACAAAGATCTTAGTAAGGCCAAGTTGACTGTATTTGTAAACTCAGTCATAAGTCTACCCACTCATAAGTCGTCAGTATAAGTTGGTACGAAATGTGTGTATATTCATTTTATAAGCCGGGAAACACGCCCTTTACCCATGCCATACAAGGAGTGTAGTAAGGCCAAGTTGAATGTATCTGTACATGTATGGTAAAAACTCAGTCATAAGTCTACTCGCTCATAAGGAGGGAATATAAGGCGGTACGATCATGTTTGTATATTCACTCATAAGCCGGGAAACACGCCCAATACCTATGCCTGACAAGGACCGTAGTAAGGCCAAGTTGAATGTATCTGTAAATGTACGGTGAAAGCTCAGTCATTAGTTTACCCGCTCATCAGTCGGCTGTGTAAGGTGGTGCGAAAATGTGTGTATGTACACTTTATAATTCGCGAAACACATACGTATAGACCCAATAAACATGCCATATAAGTTTGCATTAATCTGTGGAAAAACGTGTTTTAATGCATTTGTGTTAAGTTTCGTCCCAGATTTGCCCGTGCAGTCCGTAACAAAAATCAAATCAAGGCAGAAAGTAAAGTCTCTAATATGCCTGTGCAGACAGTACATGCTTATCTGGAACAATATTTTACGGACATGCATTAAGCCCCATTTTCCAAAAGCGAGGCATTATTATGGGCACTTATGTGTGAATCTGTATAAAGATTACGCATTTTTAGGAACTAATCTTTTTTGTACTCTAATGGACTCTATACCAACATTAATGGGATTGTTTATGCCTGATTTTATAGGGCCCAATGGCAAAAATTATCTTTTTATCCTGAATCCAGTCAAGAATTCCATATCGCGTGTTTGATATTTAGTTAAAGATATGATAAGTCTACAAATAAAGAGTTTTGAAGTTGTTATATCAAAGTTAATGATGTTTTTATGTTTTATGTTTACTAGCTCATGTAGGTTTATCATCGATATTAAGAATTATGTTAGCAAAACATTTTTTTCCAATTTACAGTTTATTGACGTTACCATTCAAGGGTATACATAAGCTGATTTTGAATTGGGATATATGCCAATTAACACAACAAACAATAAGTTTATTTTGAATTGTGATATATACCAATCAACACAACAAACAATAAGTTGATTTTGACTTGTGATATATGCCAATTAACACAACAAACAATAAGTTTATTTTTAATTGTGATATTTGCCAATTAACACAACAAACAATAAGTTGATTTTGAAATGTGATATATGCCAATGAACACAACAAACAATATGGGCAATGAATCTAGCACCTACATTTCCTATAATGAATTGCGTCAAAAAGATAATTGGTGGATATTTACTTAACTTTAGGTGATACGGAGTTCGAACGGATATTGACAGAGAAGAAGATATCTCACGATTTTCAGATCATCGAAGTGTTGTTCCAAAATCTAAAGGACCCTGAAACCCATCGTGAGTATGACTGGGATTAGAAACATATGACATGACTGCATAACTGTGTAAGATTTGGCTTTATGCATATACATGTATAAAGTGTCGTACCAGATTAATATGTTTAGCCTGATTAATCTATGCTAGCTGCACAGCTTTATTTGCGACAACACTTTACAAACACGAATTGTGCCCTGTTTTTAATTTGAGCAAGGGTGATAAGTGTTATTTAGCCGTCCTCCTTTATGCTTGGTTTGTGCTTGTGACAAACGACTTTTTCCCTACCTGTGTAAGCGGAGAGGACTAAAGGTTCAATTTGGACTATGGTTACAGAAATAATTCAATACTAAAATCTGCATTCTTGCAAACCTATAAGTACTTTACCCATGTTAGCTCGCAGGTATTGGGCGCGTGGCCAAGTCACTTTAACACTATCAATATGTCATAAAACAACATTTTTCAGCATTTTGACCACAATTTGTTTTTAAATATTATATTATATATATATATATATATATATATATATATATATATATATATATATATACATATTATATCAGAATTTTTTATTTAATATTATTTAATTTTTTTTGGTCAAAATGATGTTTATGAAATATTGATAGTGTTAAAGTGACTTGGCCACTTGCCCAATACCTGTGAGCTAGCTTAACTTACAGAGATCTTGTTCTTACTGTGACAAGGGGAGTAGCTGCTATTAGGCACAGCAGGCCCAGGCCTACAATTATTTTTTTAAACATGAAAAAAAATAAAAATGCTGCAGCTTTGAAAAACACATTAAAATGTTAACCCTGAGGGGGGGTCGAGGTGTTAGAAATCTTCATTTCATATTGATATAATCCTCAGACAATGGATTCTGGTCGTGTTTAAAGGACATATCTTCCAATTATCAACTCTACTTCTTTCTATGGGCATTCAAGCTTGCTTCTTTTCACGTGACTTGCTGTTACAAGTTTACATAGAACTACATGTAGATCTACTTGTCTCCCTTTTAAAACTACAGTAAGTTGTAATAGATTATTTTTGGATTTTTAACTGTTATATGTGCCGTTATAGACATGCAGACAGTGTTATTGGAAAGAATTCCCATGGTTTGACTTGTTTATAAGTGGAGTGTTACACTTTTAAATGTTTCTCTGTTCCATATTGTTTCAAAATTAAGTTCTCTGGTACAAAGATAATACAGTATACACTTATTTCATGGATGCGCGGTGAACAGTCAAAACTGTTTCCAAAGGTATCAGGGATGACTTTGGTACTATCGGCCTCGGGCAACAGTTCCAAATGTCAGCCCTGATACCGAGGTACAACAGTTTTGACTGTTCACCAAGCATCCATGAAATAAGTGTTTTATTACCTGATCAAATTTCCAACATAGACATAACAGCAAACTAACTTTTTATTTACACACAACAGTAAACGATAAAATAAATAATTTTGACTGTTACTGTAAAATGACTTAATTTTTTCGACTAAATGACGTCATTATTTCAGCGGGCAACAGTTCAAACTGTTGACCGGTCAACAGTTCGATATTCATCGGTAACAGTTTAAAACATTGCAAATTTCTTTTCGACGAGGAAATAGCAAAAAATAAGTAATTATCATTTATATAAGACATCAGGTAATAATAAAATTTAGTTCTCTGACATTGAGATAAAACAGTAAAATATCAAAGAAAAACAGGCCTTATATTTTCTTATCTTATTATTTGTCTAGATATGCTTTAAATCTCACCACATGCGTTATAGGATTTAAAAATTTTCAGGGGGAGGATCCCTGGACCCCCCCCACCGTTTTTATGTAATATATCCGGGCCTACAGCTTGAAAAATGCTAGCTACGCCCCTGGTGACAACATTAATCTGGTTTGGGACTACTTTCTGTCTGTGACAAAGCTCTTGTTTTTTATATTGTTTTTAATCAATATATATTTTGTTGTATTAAGTATTGTAGTGTTATATTATTTATCAATGTTATTCAACAGTAATATATAAGAACCATAGACTGTATTGCATCTGTATAATTGGTAATGTGCTTGCTTGAACTTTATTGGTGATAATACATGTGGTTATTTTGTGAATATTTGTGAAGTGTATAGCAAAGTACAATATTTAATACCGTACCATTACAGTGGTCCCAAAGGACATCTTCAAATATCTTGTTGACTTCTGGGTAGAAAACCAGGTCAAGTGCTCACAGGTAATTTTTCTCTTATGTGTATAATATTGTAACACTGCGGTGAGGGAGTGCAAAGAATTCGCGCAGTATATTGGTTGGTTGGTTGGTTGGTTAGTCCACTAAAGTTTATGGATTTATTCTAGTTTAAACAATTAGGCTGTGAAATGGAAATTGAATTATGCCACATTCATAGAGTTCATAAAGTACTTTTTCCTGTCCCCGGTGATCGACGCATCCCATGGTTATTTGTCTTAAACTTACCAAGCGTTTGGTGATCCACAAATTCCTGAATTATTTGTCAAGAACATAACTGACCAAGTGTTTAGTAATCCATAATTTAGCTGACCAAGCGGTCCAGTTTATTATCCCCCGCCATCGGCGGAGGGATATTGTTTTGGCGTTGTCCGTCTTTCCGTCCGTCCGTCTTTCCGTCTGTCCGGAGCCATATCTTTGAAGTGCTTTGGCGGATTTCATTGAAACTTGGAATGAGTATATATGGATAAGAGGATGATGCACGCCAAATGGCATTGTACACCATCTGTTAATAACGGAGTTATGGCCCTTTGTATCTTGAAAAAATGCTTTTTTGAGTGTCAAATATAACACTTTTGTGTCCAGAAGCATATTGGCGGGGGATATCAATTCAACAAATTTGCTTGAAAGTCATGTATAGAGCATTACCATATTCTCATATAAATATGAATTTAAAAGAATAATGCAACTCAAGAAAACATCTAGTCATAACATCCATGATTGTTGCTTATTTTGACAATCATTCCCATTTGCTATTCTATATTTGAAGGTGAAAATCGACGAAGGTCGGCTGGCGGATGACGAGGTCATTCTGAAGGTTTCGGAACTTATTAAAACTGATTTTGGCCTGGGTCGAATGTGCCTCACTGACAAAAGGTCTGTTCCATCAAAACTTGTTTTGACCACTGTCAAATATGTCTCACTGACAAAAGACTGTCTTTTATTTTAGTTTTTTTTAAGAGGAGACTTCCTTTTGACAAAAATCTGGGACGATAAACTTTACGCACTAACATTAAGTCTGGTTGTCCCAGAGCAACGCTAATTTAAAGCATATGTTAAAAGAGATTTATCTTCAATCATACATATTTCTTAAAAGATAATGGTTACTTAGTATTTGAAACATAGTTAAAGATCAATGTTTTTTTTTCTTCTTTCTAGTAGATTATTGGACGTTGTCTGGAAATTAACATGTTAATAGGTTAAATATATATACCTGTAGATGTAAATACGTATGTTTGAAACAACAAAGATGTTAAGTATCGGCTGATGCTTTAATCTTGGTTAATATAGACTATAAATAATGTATTTTATTGAATATCGTACCATTATTTCTAATTCCTAAGTTAACTCCTAGTCATAGATTCATTATATATATATATATATATATATATATATTTAAAGAATGATTTCAATAGCGGACATTTGTTAATGTATGATGAATATTATAATATGGACGGACACTAATGATTATATTTGCTGATATGTACTTCGATGGAATATAGACACACACTACTCGAAGAACTGTTTATTGTAATTAATTCTGCTAATTAACACTGCGCTTTTTAAGTCCACATACTATTTGAATCAGTCTATCTAACGAATATATATAGGACATCTTTGCGGACGTCCATCAATTGTACGAAACAGTACTGTAACTCCTTGATTTCAGTCAGCCTTTGCTATGAAATACTCATCGCAAGTGTGGTGAATACACCGGACATATATAACAATTACACAAGGAATCGAACTCTGTTATGCAAAACTTCCGTAAACAAACATGTTTTAGGCCAGATCTTACCGCTTATATAAACAATTGCCAATATTGTCTTTCCTTCTCAATGCCAGGTTGTTTTTCCAAACGGACGTGACGAACCACTTCAAGGAGATCGCCAAGCTACGGGAGATCGAGCGTCTGGAGCGGTCCGAGCACGCAGGCTTCCTCAGCAGGGTCCCCACACTGCGCATACACAAGAAGAAAAACGGTATTTAACTTAAGACATAAATACAAAAAAATGTATATGGGCTCTGGGAAATGAGCCACTCACCAAAGTTATTGTATGGATAATTTCTTAATCGCCATCCCCATTTTCCGTTTTTTAATAGCTAATTTAAGCTGGCAATTTGAGTTGGGTAGATATTTTTCATAAACAAACAAACGCACGACTGTACCCTTTAAATGTGATTTCTGTTTTTATCTTAAAGGAAAAGAACAATGCATCACAATTATACGATTAAATACTCTTTTAAGCATCTGGCACTGCGCTCAATTGGTAAATTATTTTAAAAAACACGTTATTAAAAACATCAAGTTATTCCAGTACAGTCTAAATTATTTTAGAAATCTACACTGAATTATCACCAGTTTCATTCGAGCCAAATATTCCAACAACTTTATTTACATTTTTAGCTCGCCGTTTTAGGAAAAAAACAACGAGGTATTGTCATAGCCAGCTCGTTGTGTCGTCTGCCATCCGCCGTCCGCGTCGTGCTTAAACCTTAACATTGGCTCTAAAATCAAAGCGCTTCCATCTACAACTTTGAAACTTCATATGTAGATGCACCTTGATGAGTTCTACAAGCCACACCCATTTTGGGGTCACAAGGTCAAACGTCAAGGTCACTATGACCTCTAAAAAAAATGCACCCGTAGCCAAGCGTGGAACCCGTGTATAATAATAAGTATCTATCCTTAACACAAATATGTTTCATACTTTGATACAACTGCGTGTCCAAATGTCAGGCACTCGCGTTTTTGAACTTAATGAATGATTCAATGCAGTGACGTAATGTCAGCAGGTGAGCAGTTTGCGGTTTGTTTTGCATTCAGTTTAAAGATCAATATAAACGTTGTATTGGATAATCTGTGACAGCTGCGGAGCATACTAAACACAAACACAATTTCACATGCACTCACTCAATTGTTTCTGTTGGTGCTCAATGAGCGGCATAATGCTAAAATGTGCTTTACGCTGATCACCAGCGTAGCTTCGGACCCGCCTTCGCAATTGCTGTTCAGTATTCAGTCACTCAAGGCTTAACAAGCGGATTGGGGAGCTCCTTTCTTGACTGCCCTTAAGCAGCATCGTTGAGTCTCCCTATACAGTATGTTCACAGACAAGGTCAAGGATTCTATGGTCATGGTGAAACCTCTCTTTTCAATGTGTTCACAGACAAAGACAATGATTCTGTATTTCCGATGAAACAGACGAATACAAGGATATTGTGTTTACAGTGTAGCTTCTCTTTGAAAGTTCTCGCCTTTCTCTATACTCTATCCACAGACTAATGAAGGATTCTGTGTTCACGGTGTACCGCTATATTCAATATCCCTTTGCATGCTGGGAAATTTGTCGTCTGCTAAAATGTTGTCTGCTGAATTTCTAAAATTAGCATTTTCTTCGATTTTTTTTCAAAGAATACTATCAGAATAGCAAATAGTTTGGATCTTGTCCTGATGAGACGCCACGTTCTGTGGCGTCTCATCTGGATCCAAAGTGTTTGCAAAGGCCTTCAAAATTTGATTCCAGCACTGAAAGAGATATGTCCACACACATGAAGAAGGATTCTGTTTTCACGATCTAGCCTCTATGTTCACAACGACAATGATTTAGTGATCACGGTCCAGGGTTCGACATTAACTTTTTTTTACAGCAAGACCATCGGACCAGCTCCTCTTAAAATGTACTAGCCCGAATCTGATGTCTACTAGACCATAAATGACATAGCAAATAAACACAATTGTGTCGTGTAACTGTTTAATCAGGTTTTATCAGAAAATAATTAGTGAACACAAGAAAGTTATTTTGATGCACAGAGATTAAAAATAAAATAAAACTATTTAACAACATAAATTGTTATAATTTCACTGTTTATCACCAGTTAAACAAATGATGTCTGTACAGCAGGTGACATTTATTCAACGTCATCAAATTCTGGCCTCCTTGTCAGACCACTGTGCCCCATGCTACCACATCTCCAAGGCCCTTTTCCCATCATAATCTGTGTCAGTTTTACCGTCGATTCTTCTTTATTAACTTATTTGTCGGACGAAAATCCAATCTTGAACAAAGCCATTCTTTAAATTACATTCTCTCGTCTGCTACGCCAAAATGTTTACATTGACGATACCGATTTTCGATAGAAGTCGTATAAACATGATGTAAAGTTATAGGACACTGCAGAAAATCATTAATATTCATGACAACTTGACCAATGGAAACAAGCAATTTCTGCGGGAAGCTCTCCTTTGCACCTAAAAATAGCGATGAATCATGTGAATGCTCCGCGTTTTTTTATATACGCTAGTTTTGTTCTGATGTAAATAACGGATACGAGTTATTTTACACATTAAGAGAAAAAGGTTTTCGGTAAGTTGTAGTTATATGAATCAGTATAGATTTTTTATGTACGACCAGTCGGACAAGCTAGTCCCCAGTTTTACTAGCCCGACCACCGATCTTACTAGACAATGTCTGTCGGACGTGCCTTAGTGTCGAACCCTGCGGTCTAGCCTGTATGTTAACAGACAACGACAATGATTCTTTGTTCACAGTCTAGTCTCTATGTTCACAGACAAGGACAAGGATTCTGTGTTAACGGTCTAGCCTCTATGTTAACAGACAACGACAATTATTCTGTGTTCACGGTCTAGTCTCTATGTTCACAGACGAGGACAAGGATTCTTTGTTCACGGTCTAGCCTCTATGTTCACAGACAAGTACAAGGATTCTTTGTTCACAGTCTAGTCTCTATGTTCACAGACAAGTACAAGGATTCTTTGTTCACGGTCTAGCCTCTATGTTCACAGACAAGTACAAGGATTCTGTGTTCATGGTCTAACCTCTTATGTTCACAGACAAGGAGAAGGGTTCTGTGTTCACGGTCTAGCCTCTATGTTCACAGACAAGGACAAGGATTCTGTGTTCACGGTATACCTGAAGGACGACCGCAACTGGTGGTGCATGGTGATCCAGGAGATGTTCTCTGGACGCGTCATGGCCGCAGCCATGAAAGATGTAATGATGGTGCAGCTTGCAATACAGAACGCTCTACTTATAGACGCCGTCATAGCCAGGTAAGAAATCAGAATGCTTTACTTATAGACACCGTCATAGCCAGGTAAGGAAATCATGACACTCTTCTTAGAGACGATGTTATGGCCAGATAAGGAAATCAGAACAATATATTTATAGACGCTGTTATAACCAGGTAAGGAAATCAGAATACTCTTCTTATAGAGGCCGTTATAGCCAGGTAAGGAAATCATAACACTCTATTTAAAGACGCCGTCATAGCCAGGTAAGGAAATCAGAACACTATTTATAGACGCTGTTATGGCCAGGTAAGGAAATCATAACACTATATTTATATACGCCGTCATAGTCAGGTAAGGACATCATAACACTGTATTTATCGACGCCGTCATACCCAGTCAAAGAAATCAGAACACTATATTTATAGATGCTGTTATAACCAGGTAAGGAAATCAGAACACTCTTCCTATAGACGCTGTTATAGAGAGGTTAATGGGAAATCAGAACACTGTATTTATAGACGCCGTCTTAGCCAGGTAAGGAAATCAGAACACTGTATTTATAGATGCCGCCATAGCCAGGTAAGGAAATCAGAAAACTCTTCTTATTGACGCTGTTATAGCCAGGTAAGGAAATCAGAACACTCTTCTTATAGACGCTGTTATAGCCAGTTAAGGAAATCAGAACACTGTTTTTATAGGCGCCGCCATAGCCAGGTAAGGAAATGGGCTGTCCAGCTAGCGCAGTGGTTAGCACACTCGCTTCTCACCTAGGCGATCCGGGTTCGATTCCCGATCCCTGCGCATGTGAGTTTGGTTGGTGGTCACCATACCGGACAGGTTGGGTTTCCTCCGGGTACTCCGGCTTCCCACCACAACACAAGACCACCTCAAAAATAAAATAAAAAATTGTTCCTTAAACAATAATTAGCTGGAAATTGCAGCTATCATTCAAAATCGTTATATCTTTATGAATAACAGCTATGATGTAGTACATATATTTTTTGGATGACTTGATAAAACGGTGATGTGTTTTATGTGAATGGACAGAGATAAATCCTTTATCATTATTCCTGGACGAGTTTCAACGAATTGCTTGTCAAAAGCTTAAACGTTATATATGTTGACCACACCCAGTGGCCAAGAGACTTTGGCGTTGCTTAACACGAAGATTGAGAAGGTTGCCGAGAAGCTGAGCGTGTTTAGCCACATGGTGGACCAGGGGAGGCACATCCTGCCCGGCGACACAAGGGACGCACTTCAGACAAAACTGGACCCCAACATCCTAGAGAAAAAGCGACAAACTGTTCAGGCGCTGCTGTATACATGCGGAGGTATGAACACGAATGATGATATGTTGATCTTTGTATGAATGCACACTCAGGACGGTTGGTGTGAGTCTTCTTGCGGTAACCTTGATACAACTGACACAAACAACTTACCATAAATGTTTACCATGTAAATTTGGCTTGGCGCGTGGTAGGAAAGTGTCCTTTATTTAACCCATTAATGCCTAGTTGATTCTCCCATCCTTCTAAATTGGATCAATTTATTTCCAAAATTAGGGATTTCTAGTATATTTATTTCTATATTTAGAATATTTCTTACAGAAATTCCTTTAAGCAAACAGCGCAGACCCTAATGAGACGCCGCATCATGCGGCGTATCATCTGGGTCTACGTTGTTTGCCAAGGCCTTTTTTCTAGACGCTAGGCATACATGGGTTAAATGTCAAGGTCACACATACAGTGTAAATGTAAACTCTAGTCACAATTTGGCGTGTTATTCTGCATAATTCATCCTCATATATCATCCATTTTTATGATAAATTACAACTTATAGTTACTTTTTTGAGACACAGCTAGAATAGTACCTGGAAGGGGATATTGGGCTAAATGTAGTCCGCACAGGCTAATAAGCGACGACACTTTCCGCGTTTATGGTCTCTTTTAAACGAAGGTCCAGTTCAGACGGAAAGTGTAATGCAGTAAAACACTGTATGCTCATTCAACACGCCTGTTGTCCACATAATGTGGCTCACTTGTTTGTGTGGTCTGATCCAATCTTAGCTTACTATACGAGCTGCATTAACCCATTTATGCCTAGGGGACTCTCACATCCTTCTTAATTGGATCAATTTATTTCAAAAATTAGGGATGTCTAGTATATTAATTTCTTTATTTTGAATATTTCTGGCAGAAATTCCTTTAGGCAAACAGCGCAGACCATGGGTCAACTCTGTTTTCCAAGGCCTTTTTTCTAGACGCTAGGTATGATGCGGCGTCTCATCAGGGTCTAGACTACGCTGTTTGCTTAAAGGAATTTCTGTAAGAAATATTCTAAATATAGAAATAATTATACTAGACATCCCTAATTTTGGAAATAATTTGATCCAATTTAGAAGGATGGAATAGTCCACTAGGCATAAATGGGTTAAGAAGCATGTATAGTGTGGTGGTGGTTAGGGTGGTGGAGTGGTCGAGTGGTAACACTCTGGTCTACCATTCCAGAGGTTCCCGGTTTAATACGCGGCCGGGCACTGAAAAATTCAGAAATGCTTCAAGTGTTTCCCACCCAACTAGAGATGTACTGGTATGAAACCCAGGTAATTCTCGCGTTTATCGGTGCTATACACTGAGCACGTAAAAGAACCAAGGATCTATTCGCAAAGAGCTAGGGTATAGCACCCGGATTCCTTATATCCCAATACTGTCCCTTCTGCTTGCTGTCTCTTCAGCAAAAAACCAAAGGACCCCATTGGAAATAAGTGCTTGCACTTTCATGGGTTATCCTTGACTGCAAGGTCAAAAGAAATACATATATACATACGTGTTCTTTCAGATGAGCAGACCTCGCCCCGGCTGTGGTGTGGCCTGAGCGACGGCAAGATTAAGATTTATGACGCCATCTTCTGGAACCTGGAGAAAGAACTCGACCAAACAAAGCCACATTGTGTATGTGTCTTCGAATGGCGGACACTGTATTTGTTTGGGATGTAAAGTTTTTTAGTATGAACTAAAGGGCATGGTAATAATTATACCTTAAATGAACCTCGTTATACAGTTATCTCGATCTGGGAAAAGAGGGCTTAATACTTGTAAGTTAACCCTTTGCATGCTGGGAAATTTGTCGTCTGCTTAAATGTCGTCTGCTGAATTTCTAAAATTAGCATTTTCTTCGATTTTTTTTCAAAGAATACTATCAGAATAGCAAACAGTTTGGATCCAGATGAGACGCCACGTTCTGTGGCGTCTCATCTGGATCCAAACTGTTTGCAAAGGCCTTTAAAAATTCAGCTCCAGCGCTTTAAGGGTTAAGTGTAGTTCCAGATAAACCAGTAAAGTCCACTCTATTGTGTACTTTTTGGGAAACGTTCACAGACAAAGAAATATGAATGTTGATTGAAACTTTTGATATACATACAGCGATGGTTCGTAACAAAAAGTAGTTAAGATATGCATTTTCTCTGTTAACTTCGAGTAGCGTTCACTTTCAGGGCTCTTTACAGATATCCACTGGTATTGTATTTATTGTCCCCTACCGGTTTCACCGGAGGGGACCTATGGTATGCGCTCTGTGCGTCTGTCTGTGAGTCTGTCTGTCACACTTTTCTGGATCCTGCGATAACTTTAAAAGTTCTTCATATTTTTTCATTAAACTTAAAACGTGTGTAGATGGCAATATAGACATTATGCGCGTCATTTCATTTTGTGCCTACGTCAAAAATTCTGGTTGCAATGGCAACAAATAAACAAAACAAAAATCTGACAATGGTGGAGCCGGTAGGGGACATATATTGCTTGGCAATAGTTTTGTTGACTTCTGTTTGGCTAGCGACTGGCACGGACATGTACGATAACTGACAAAACCTTTTCGCTACTTTCCGGGAATTCTGTTCGTTCTTAGATGTATACATTTTTATTTACTCATTGCTGTGTTACCAGGTTAAGGTGGTCGGTACATGTATATATCTCTCTTTCCTATTTGTAACCAGATGTGTCTCAAGGTGGTTGGTGGTACCCACGTGTGGGCGGGGTCGTCAGGCATCTTTATATTCGACGTACGTGTGTTCTCGTGCAACAAGACTCTCATGGACCACCCGGACCTCATTTCGAGCATAGTTCCATACGACCATGGCAAGTGAGTAGTGGAATTCAGTCCAAAAAAGTGTCGGGTAATATACAACATGTATGTGTGGCGTAATAGATTATTCATGTTAAATTAAGTCCGTAAGAATTGTCGTACATAGAAACGATCGCTTTTGTCGATGAATGTCGTACTGATTACCACTTGTACATAGTAGCGGTCAGTTTTTGTCACCTACCGGTGAAACCGGAGGGGACTTATTGTTTGCGCTCTGTGTGTTGATGACCAGTCTGCTGGTCAGTCTGTCCGTAACACTTTCTGGATCCTTCGATAACTTTAAAAGTTCTTCATAATTTTTCATGAAACTTCGAACATGGATAGATGGCAATATGGAGATTATGCACGTCATTTCATTTCGTTCCTACGTCAAAAATTCTGGTTGCTATGGCAACAAATATTTTTTAATTTCTGAAAATGGTGGAGTTTTACTGATAGGGGACAAATGTTGCTTGGCAATAGTCTTGCTTTTAATTGACATTTTTGAGCGCTTATGATTTAGGATCAATTGTCGATATAACAGTATAACACTTTAATTCATAAAGCCAATATGATTAGCAGTCATTCCTTTAACCCACTTATGCCTAGTGGACTGTCCCATCCTGCTAAATTGGATCAATTTATTTCCAAAATTAGGTCTAGTGTATTTATTTCAATATTTAGAATATTTTTTTACAGAAATTCCTTTCAGCAAACAGCGTAGACAGTGATGCGACGCCACATCATGCGGCGTCTCATCTGGGTCTACGCTGTTTGCCAAGGCCATTTTTCTAGACGCTTGACATGAATGGGTTTATATCTACATATCTATTGCCTTTTATTTAAACAGAATGTCAAAGACAGGTGTGTCCATATTAAAATTGTATGATAAAATAATTACCTATGGATAATTTATGTAACAGTAATTATACAATCGACCGAGTTCATAATAAAACATATGTATGGTTCTTAGCAACATATTTTTGCTGTACTTGTGTTTTATTATGTGGGCTACGTTTGGTATAGAACGGTTCGGCTTGACTCGGAGGATAACTTTTGTTGGAACATTTACATTCATGAATTTGAAATTATAATTGCACTTTTGAAATTGTGATATATATAAGTACATTGTATTACATTCAATAGCACAAGTTGTGCGATAAGACAGACAATATTGAAATTATGTGGTCAACTTATTTACAGACTTGGTTGTGAATTATATTATTGCGTAATCACAACGAACTACACGAAGGGTCATTCATTGAACGAACTATGCTACATTATTTTCATAAAACATGTTCTTTTTATCACCTGTTTTAAATAGAATTGAATAAGCGTGTGATACACAAATTATGACTTCTCAATGTGTATGTGGAAGTTATTTGTATTTCTATAAACGGATTGTCCAGTGACGTCACGCGCACCTGAAAAAATTACACTGCGTTCACTGGTTTGCAAACAAGTGTTGATATTCACACAAATGCATTTTAAAAGTTTTGACAAAATCATGGTTTTATTCACAATTATCCATATACTAAATACTTTTGCTCTGTTTTGGGTCTTAATATGATGTGTATACAAAAGATAATATATTTTGAAACGTTTGTTTTCTTGTAATAAATGTTTTACTGATAATAAATAAAGTATAGAACACAATGTGCTCGGTATTTGCAGTAAGTATGCATGTGAGGAAAATTCCATTTGTAAACAATAGCAATCTTTTGGTCTGTATCAGGTATGTGTACACGGCAAGTCTGGATGGCACAATCATCAAATGGGAAGTCCAGCGTCTCTCCCACGCACAGGCTGTCATCAAACATGAACAGTTTAACGGTCTGCGCGGGCTGCATATGTACCACGATAGAATGATATGCCGTGAGTGGTGTACTTGGAAACAATGGGGTTAATTTTCATTTTAAAGGTCAATGAAACAGGGACTTGTAAAATTCTATTCCTTCTTGCATGTAATCTTAAGAAAGCTTTGACGCACCGTCCACATGGTTATGCTGGTAAATGGAAGGAAATATTAATTTGACTGAGGCTTGTAAAATGAAGACTGTGTTTTCCATTGACTATTTCTTAAACTTGATTTTCTGTTAGAAGAGACTTCATTGAAACAAAAATGCAATTAAAGTGGAAAGTTACGTCCCAGTTCAGCCCGTGTGTACTACACAGGCATGTCCAGGACGACACTTTACGCACATGTCTTAAGTCCAGAACGAGGCTCATTTATATAAAGAACGCTCTGAAGTTAGATATTACAAGTTTGAATGCTTACTCGGGTAGGAATGGAAATTTAATTTCAAAATACATAGCTGATAGCATAAACAAGATACAGTTTATTATGTATGAATGTTTGTATATGAAGGTGTGAATTCGTCAATTCAGGTGACATATCAATATGCCAATATGACTTTCAGATAAGTGGTCGACGATATTTATAACTGAACTCAATGGCAATATACTTCACTCTCTGCGGGTTTCACCGGAAACGATAGCAGACAAATCCTCGGAAGTGGATGGAGTTTCAGTGATATCCAATGGACAGGTAATAAGCAGCGTATCATTGATATCCAATTAATAGGTATCGGACGGCATTTAAGTGATATCAAATGGACTGGTAATGTAATGGAGGATGGCATGTGTTTCGCATGTATTGATTTTTTCTTAAGTTGACACCATCTCACAGAGCCTTTCACTGTTTTAATATGATTAATATGCATAATGTGTGTTGTCATGGTTGTTGACTTTATTTTTTAATTTGCCATATTTAGACCCACACAATTGTGCATTTCCATGACATGCATGAACAACACAGGTATAAACAATTCCAACTGTCTTTGTTATAATTGCTTGTATTACATTGGAAGTCTTACTTGCCTTGTTGCTTTAAACATAAAAAAACATTTTTTATAACACCAGACTGGTTAAAGTTGCGTGTTAACATTTTGAGATCATGATGATGTTAAGTTTTTTTGTAACTACAGATATGGGCTGGTGGACGCAAACATGGTTTAGTGCACATATGGGACATCACCACCGGGGAGTTGTTGTATGTTCTTGATACCGATGAAAGTCCAGGCAGAAAGTCTGATGGTATCGCAAGCATAGCCGAGATCGATAAGAAGGTATGGCATTGCAAGCATAGCCGAGATCATTTAGAAGGTATGACATCACAAGCATAGCCGGGATCGATTAGAAAGTATGTCATCGCAAGCATAGCCAAGATCGATAAGAAGGTATGGCATCGATTGCATAGCCGAGATCGATAATAAGGTATGGCATCGCAAGCATAGCCGAGATCGATAAGAAGGTATGGCATCGCAAGCATAGCCACTATCAATTAGAAGGTATGTCATCGCAAGCATAGCCGAGATCGATAAGAAGGTATGACATTGCATGCATAGCCGAGATCGATAACAAGGTATGGCATCGCAAGCATAGCCAAGATCGTTAAGAAGGTATGGCATCGCAAGCATAGCCACGATCGATTAGAAGGTATGTCATCGCAAGCATAGCCGAGATCGATAAGAAGGTATGGCATCGCAAGCATAGCTGAGATCGACAAGAAGGTATGGCATCGCAAGCATAGCTGATATCGATAAGAAGGTATGTCATTGCAAGCATAGCCAAGATCGATAAGAAGGTATGGCATCGCAAGCATAGCTGTGATTGATAAGAAGGTATGTCATCGCAAGCATAGCCAAGATCGATAAGAAGGTATGGCATCGCAAGCATAGTTGAGATAAAAAAGAAGGTATGGCATCGCAAGCATAGCCGAGATCTATAAGAAGGTATGGCATCGCAAGCATCGCCGAGATCGATAAGAAGGTATGGCAATGAAGCATAGCCGAGATCTATACGAAGGAATGGCATCGCAAGCATAGCTGAGATCGATAAGAAGGTATGGCATCCCAAGCATAGCCGAGATCAGTAAGAATGAATGGCATCGCATGCATAGCCGAGATCAATAAGAAGGTATGGCATCGCAAGCATCGCTGAGATCGATAAGAAGGTATGGCAATGAAGCATGGCCGAGATCTATACGAAGGTATGGCATCACAAGCATAGCCGAGATCGATAAAAAGGTATGGCATCACAAGCATAGCTGAGATCGATAAGAAGGTATGGCATCACAAGCAAACTCGAGATCGATAAGAAGGTATGGCATCGCAAGCATAGCCGAGATTGATAAGAAGGTATGGCATCGCAAACATATCCGAGATCGATAAAAGGGTATGGCAATGAAGCATAGCCGAGATCTGTACAAAGGTATGGCATCGCAAGCATAGCCGAGATCAATAAGAAGGTATGACATCACAAGTATAGCCGAGATCAATAAGAAGGTATGACATCACAAGCATAGCCGAGATCAATAACAAGGTATGACATCACAAGCATAGCCAAGATCGATAAGAAGGTATGACATCAAAAGTATAGCCAATATCAATAAGAAGGTATGACATCACAAGCATAGCCGAGATTGATAAGAAGGTATGACATCACAAGCATAGCCAAGATCAATAAGAAGGTATGACATCACAAGTATAGCCGAGGTCGATAAGAAGGTATGACATCACAAGCATAACCGAGATCAATAAGAAAGTATGACATCACAAGCATAGCCGAGATCAATAAGAAGGTATGACATCACAAGCATAACCGAGATCAATAAGAAAGTATGACATCACAAGCATAGCCGAGATCAATAAGAAGGTATGACATCACAAGCATAGCCGAGATCAATAAGAAGGTATGGCATCACAAGCATAGCTGTGATTGATAAGAAGGTATGTCATCCCAAGCATAGCCAAGATCAATAAGAAGGTATGGCATCGCAAGCATAGTTGAGATAAATAAGAAGGTATGACATCGCAAGCATCGCTGAGATCGATAAGAAGGTATGGAAATGAAGCATGGCTGAGATCTATACGAAGGTATGGCATCGCAAGCATAGCCGAGATCGATAAAAAGGTATGGCATCACAAGCATAGCCGAGATCGATAAGAAGGTATGGCATCACAAGCAAACTCGAGATCGATAAGAAGGTATGGCATCGCAAGCATAGCCGAGATTGATAAGAAGGTATGGCATCGCAAACATATCCGAGATCGATAAGAGGGTATGGCAATGAAGCATAGCCGAGATCTGTACAAAGGTATGGCATCGCAAGCATAGCCGAGATCAATAAGAAGGTATGACATCACAAGTATAGCCGAGATCAATAAGAAGGTATGACATCACAAGCATAGCCGAGGTTGATAAGAAGGTATGACATCACAAGCATAGCCGAGATCGATAAGAAGGTATGACATCACAAGTATAGCCAATATCAATAAGAAGGTATGACATCACAAGCATAGCCGAGATTGATAAGAAGGTATGACATCACAAGCATAGCCAAGATCAATAAGAAGGTATGACATCACAAGTATAGCCGAGGTCGATAAGAAGGTATGACATCACAAGCATAACCGAGATCAATAAGAAAGTATGACATCACAAGCATAGCCGAGATCAATAAGAAGGTATGACATCACAAGCATAGCCGAGATCAATAAGAAGGTATGGCATCACAAGCATAGCTGTGATTGATAAGAAGGTATGTCATCCCAAGCATAGCCAAGATCAATAAGAAGGTATGGCATTGCAAGCATAGTTGAGATAAATAAGAAGGTATGACATCGCAAGCATCGCTGAGATCGATAAGAAGGTATGGAAATGAAGCATGGCCGAGATCTATACGAAGGTATGGCATCGCAAGCATAGCCGAGATCGATAAAAAGGTATGGCATCACAAGCATAGCCGAGATCGATAAGAAGGTATGGCATCACAAGCAAACTTGAGATCGATAAGAAGGTATGGCATCGCAAGCATAGCCGAGATTGATAAGAAGGTATGGCATCGCAAACATATCCGAGATCGATAAGAGGGTATGGCAATGAAGCATAGCCGAGATCTGTACAAAGGTATGGCATCGCAAGCATAGCCGAGATCAATAAGAAGGTATGACATCACAAGTATAGCCGAGATCAATAAGAAGGTATGACATCACAAGCATAGCCGAGGTTGATAAGAAGGTATGACATCACAAGCATAGCCGAGATCGATAAGAAGGTATGACATCACAAGAATAGCCAACATCAATAAGAAGGTATGACATCACAAGCATAGCCGAGATCGATAAGAAGGTATGACATCACAAGCATAGCCGAGATCAATAAGAAGGTATGACATCACAAGTATAGCCGAGGTCGATAAGAAGGTATGACATCACAAGCATAACCGAGATCAATAAGAAGGTATGGCATCACAAGCATAACCGAGATCAATAAGAAGGTATGGCATCACAAGCATAACCGAGATCAATAAGAAGGTATGACATCACAAGCATAACTGAGATCAATAAGAAGGTATGACATCACAAGCATAGCCGAGATCAATAAGAAGGTATGACATCACAAGCATAGCCGAAATCAATAAGAAGGTATGACATCACAAGCATAGCCGAGGTGGATAAGAAGGTATGAAATCACAAGTATAGCCGAGATCGATAAGAAGGTATGACATCACAAGCATAGCAGAGATCAATAAGAAGGTATGACATCACAAGTATAGCCGAGGTCGATAAGAAGGTATGACATCACAAGTATAGCCGAGATCGATAAGAAGCTATGACATCACAAGTATAGCCAATATCAATAAGAAGGTATGACATCACAAGCATAGCCGAGATCGATAAGAAGGTATGACATCACGAGCATAGCCGAGATCAATAAGAAGGTATGACATCACAAGCATAACCGAGGTCAATAAGAAGGTATGACATCACAAGCATAGCCGAGATCAATAAGAAGGTATGACATCACAAGTATAGCCGAGATCAATAAGAAGGTATGACATCACAAGTATAGCCGAGGTCAATAAGAAGGTATGACATCACAAGCATAGCCGAGATCAATAAGAAGGTATGACATCACAAGCATAGCCGAGATCAATAACAAGGTATGACATCACAAGCATAGCCGAGATCGATAAGAAGCTATGACATCACAAGTATAGCCAATATCAATAAGAAGGTATGACATCACAAGCATAGCCGAGATCGATAAGAAGGTATGACATCACAAGCATAGCTGAGATCAAAAAGAAGGTATGACATCACAAGTATAGCCGAGGTCGATAAGAAGGTATGGCATCACAAGCATAGCCGAAGTTGATAAGAAGGTATGACATCACAAGTATAGCTGAGATCAATAAGAAGTTATGGCATCACAAGCATAACCGAGATCAATAAGAAGGTATGACATCACAAGTATAGCAGAGATCAATAAGAAGGTATGGCATCACAAGCATAACCGAGATCGATAAGAAGGTATGACATCACAAGCATAGCCACGATCGATTAGAAGCTATGGCATCACAAGTATAGCCGAGATCAATAAGAAGGCATGGCATCACAAGCATAGCCGAGATCAATAAGAAGGTATGGCATCACAAGCATAGCCGAGATCAATAAGAAGGTATGGCATCACAAGCATAGCCGAGATCAATAAGAAGGTATGACATCACAAGCATAACCGAGATCAATAAGAAGGTATGACATCACAAGCATAACCGAGATCAATTAGAAGGTATGACATCACAAGCATAACCAAGATCAATAAGAAGGTATGACATCACAAACATAACCCAGATCAATAAGAAGGTATGACATCACAAGTATAGCCGAGATCAATAAGAAGGTATGACATCACAAGCATAACCGAGATCAATAAGAAGGTATGACATCACAAGAATAACCCAGATCAATAAGAAGGTATGACATCACAAGTATAGCCGAGATCAATAAGAAGATATGGCATCACAAGCATAGCCGAGATCAATAAGAAGGTATGGCATCACAAGCATAACCGAGATCGATAAGAAGGTATGACATCACAAGCATAACCAAGATCAATAAGAAGATATGGCATCACAAGCATAACCGAGATCAATAAGAAGGTATGACATCACAAGCATAGCCACGATCGATTACAAGGTATGGCATAACAAGCATAGCCGAGATCAATAAGAAGGTATGACATCACAAGCATAACCAAGATCAATAAGAAGGTATGGCATCACAAGCATAACCGAGATCAAAAAGAAGGTATGGAATCACAAGCATAACTGAGATCAATAAGAAGGTATGACATCACAAGCAAAACCAAGATCAATAAGAAGGTATGGCATCACAAGCATAACCCAGATCAATAAGAAGGTATGACATCACTAGCATAACCAAGATCAATAAGAAGGTATGGCATCACAAGTAAATCAAGATCAATAAGAAGGTATGACATCACAAGCATAACCGAGATCAATAAGAAGGTATGACATAACAAGTATAGCCGAGATCAATAAGAAGGTATGGCATCACAAGCATAACCGAGATCAAAAAGAAGGTATGACATCACAAGTATAGCCGAGATCAATAAGAAGGTATGACATCACAAGCATAGCCGAGATCTGTACGAAGGTATGACATCACAAGCATAGCCGAGATCAATAAGAAGGTATGGCATCACAAGCATAGCCGAGTTCAATAAGAAGGTATGGCATCGAATGCATAGCCGAGATCGATAAGAAGGTATGGCATCGCAAGCATAGCCGAGATCGAAAAGAATGTATGGCATCGCAAGCATAGCCACTATCAATTAGAATGTATGTCATCGCAAGCATAGCCGAGATCGATAAGAAGGTATGGCATCGCATGCATAGCCGAGATCGATAACAAGGTATGGCATCGCAAGCATAGCCAAGATCGTTAAGAAGGTATGGCATCGCAAGCATAGCCACGATCGAATAGAAGGTATGTCATCGCAAGCATAGCCGAGATCGATAAGAAGGTATGGCATCGCAAGCATAGCTGAGATCGATAAGAAGGTATGACATCGCAAGCATAGCTGAGATCGATAAGAAGGTATGTCATTGCAAGCATAGCCAAGATCGATAAGAAGGTATGGCATCGCAAGCATAGCCAAGATCGATAAGAAGGTATGGCATCGCAAGCATAGCCAAGATCGATAAGAAGGTATGGCATCGCAAGCATAGTTGAGATCGATAAGAAGGTATGGCTTGCAAGCATAGCCGAGATCGATAAGAAGGTATGGGATCACAAGCATAGCCGAGATCTATAAGAAGGTATGGCATCGCAAGCATCGCCGAGATCAATAAGAAGGTATGGCAATGAAGCATAGCCGAGATCTATACGAAGGTATGGCATCGCAAGCATAGCTGAGATCAATAAGAAGGTATGGCATCGCAAGCATAGACGAGATTGATAAGAAGGTATGGCATCGCAAGCATAGCCGAGATTGATAAGAAGGTATGGCATCGCAAGCATATCCGAGATCGATAAGAAGGTATGGCATCCCAAGCATAGCCGAGATCAGTAAGAATGAATGGCATCGCATGCATAGCCGAGATCAATAAGAAGGTATGGCATCGCAAGCATCGCCGAGATCGATAAGAAGGTATGGCAATGAAGCATGGCCTAGATCTATACGAAGGTATGGCATCACAAGCATAGCCGAGATCGATAAAAAGGTATGGCATTGCAAGCATAGCTGAGATCGATAAGAAGGTATGGCATCACAAGCAAACTCGAGATCGATAAGAAGGTATGGCATCGCAAGCATAGCCGAGATTGATAAGAAGGTATGGCATTGCAAACATAGCCACGATGGATAAGAAGGTATGACATCACAAGCATAACCGAGATCAATAAGAAGGTATGACATCACAAGTATAGCCGAGATCCATAAAAAGGTATTTTATCACAAGCATAACCAAGATCAATAAGAAGGTATGGCATCACAAACATAGCCAAGATCGTTAAGAAGCTATGACATCACAAGTATAGCCGAGATCAATAAGAAGGTATGGCATCGCAAGTATAGCCACGATCGATTAGAAGGTATGGCATCACAAGTATAGCCGAGATCAATAAGAAGGTATGGCATCACAAGCATAGCCATTATCGGTTAGAAGGTATGGCATCACAAGCATAGCCGAGATCAATAAGAAGGCATGGCATAATAAGCATAGCTGAGATCAATAAGAAGGTATGGCATCACAAGCATAGCCGAGATCAATAAGAAGGTATGGCATCACAAGCATATCCGAGATCAATAAGAAGGTATGGCATCACAAGCATAGCCGAGATCAATAAGAAGGTATGACATCACAAGCATAACCGAAATCAATAAGAAGGTATGGCATCACAAGCATAGCTGAGATCAATAAGAAGGTATGACATCACAAGCATAGCCGAGATCAATAAGAAGGTATGACATCACAAGCATAGCCGAGATCAATAAGAATGTATGACATCACAAGCATAACCAAGATCAATAAGAAGGTATGACATCACAAGTATAGCCGAGATCAATAAGAAGGTATGACATCACCAGAATAGCCGAGATCAATAAGAAGGAATGACATCACAAGCATAGCCAAGATCGATAAGAAGGTATGACATCACAAGCATAGCCGAGATCAATAAGAAGGTATGACATCACAAGTATAGCCGAGATCAATAAGAAGGTATGACATCACAAGCATAGCCAATATCAATAAGAAGGTATGGCATCACAAGCATAACCAAGATCAATAAGAAGGTATGGCATCACAAGCATAACCAAGATCAATAAGAAGGTATGACATCACAAGTATAGCCGAGATCAATAAGAAGGTATGACATCACAATCATAGCCGAGATCAATAAGAAGGTATGGCATCACAAACATAGCCAAGATCGTTAAGAAGCTATGACATCACAAGTATAGCCGAGATCAATAAGAAGGTATGACATCACAAGCATAACCGAGATCACTAAGAAGGTATGACATCACAAGCATAACCGAGATCAATAAGAAGGTATGACATCACAAGCATAACCGAGATCAATAAGAAGGTATGACATCACAAGCATAACCGAGATCAATAAGAAGGTATGACATCACAAGCATAACCGAGATCAATAAGAAGGTATGACATCACAAGCATAGCCGAGATCAATAAGAAGGTATGGCATCACAAGCATAGCCGAGATCAATAAGAAGGTATGACATCACAAGTATAGCCGAGATCAATAAGAAGGTATGACATCACAAGCATAGCCGAGATCAATAAGAAGGTATGACATCACAAGTATAGCCGAGATCAATAAGAAGGTATGGCATCACAAGCATAGCCAATATCAATAAGAAGGTATGACATTACAAGTATAGCCCAGATCAATAAGAAGGTATGACATCACAAGCATAACCGAGATCAATAAGAAGGTATGGCATCACAAGCATAGCGCATCACAAGCATAGCTGAGATCATTAAGAAGGTATGGCATCACAAGCATAGCCGAGATCGATAAGAAGGTATGGCATCACAAGCATAGCAGAGATCAATAAGAAGGTATGGCATCACAATCATAGCCAAGATCGATAAGAAGGTATGACATCACAAGCATAGCCGAGATGGATAACAAGGTATGACATCACAAGAATAGCCGAGATCGTTAAGAAGGTATGACATCACAAGCATAGCCGAGATCAATAAGAAGGTATGACACCACAAGCATAGCTTAGATCAATAAGAAGTTATGGCATCACAAGCATAGCCAAGATCAATAAGAAGGTATGGCATAACAAGCATAGCTGAGATTGTTAAGAAGGTATGGCATCACAAGTATAGCCAAGATCAATAAGAAGGTATGGCATCACAAGCATAGCTGAGATCGTTAAGAAGTTATGGCATCACAAGTATAGCCGAGATCGATAAGAAGGTATGGCAAAACAAGCATAGCCGAGATCGATAAGAAGGTATGACATCACAAGCATAGCCGAGATCAATAAGAAGGTATGACATCACCAGCATAGCCGAGATCAATAAGAAGGTATGACATCACAAGTATAGCCGAGATCAATAAGAAGGTATGACATCACAAGCATAGCCCAGATCAATAAGAAGGTATTACATCACAAACATAGCCGAGATCGATAAGAAGGTATGACATCACAAACATAGCCAAGATCGATAAGAAGGTATGACATCACAAACATAGCCGAGATCGATAAGAAGGTATGACATCACAAGTATAGCCGAGATCCATAAGAAGGTATGACATCACAAGCATAGCCGAGATCGATAAGAAGGTATGGCATCACAAGCATAGCCAAGATCGATAAGAAGGTATGACATCACAAGCATAGCCAAGATCGATAAGAAGGTATGGCATCACAAGCATAGCCGAGATCAATAAGAAGGTATGGCATCATAAGTATAGCCGAGATCAATAAGAAGGTATGACATCACAAGCATAGCCGAGATCGATAAGAAGGTATGGCATCACAAGCATAACCAAGATCGATAAGAAGGTATGGCATCACAAGCATAACCAAGATCGATAAGAAGGTATGGCATCACAAGCATAACCAAGATCGATAAGAAGGTATGACATCACAAGTATAGCCGAGATCAATAAGAAGGTATGACATCACAAGCATAGCCCAGATCAATAAGAAGGTATTACATCACAAACATAGCCGAGATCGATAAGAAGGTATGACATCACAAACATAGCCAAGATCGATAAGAAGGTATGACATCACAAACATAGCCGAGATCGATAAGAAGGTATGACATCACAAGTATAGCCGAGATCCATAAGAAGGTATGACATCACAAGCATAGCCGAGATCGATAAGAAGGTATGGCATCACAAGCATAGCCAAGATCGATAAGAAGGTATGACATCACAAGCATAGCCAAGATCGATAAGAAGGTATGGCATCACAAGCATAGCCGAGATCAATAAGAAGGTATGGCATCACAAGTATAGCCGAGATCAATAAGAAGGTATGACATCACAAGCATAGCCGAGATCGATAAGAAGGTATGGCATCACAAGCATAACCAAGATCGATAAGAAGGTATGGCATCACAAGCATAACCAAGATCGATAAGAAGGTATGGCATCACAAGCATAAAGGAGATCGTTTAAAAACAAGCTGCTTCTTTATGGCAATTTTATTTCTGCTGTGAACATAGCTGAATTTTAAAATTTATTCTGAATATGGAACTGTTAGAATATACATGTATAAGATAAAATATTGTGCAACCCACAAGTTATTACAAGTAAGATTTCATTCATTAATTGTTATTGTGTTATTTTTATTGACTGCTTAGCAATGTTATTATGCATGAATCTATCACTGTTCATCTCTTTCATGGTCTGATGCTTTCGCGTTCGTGGTTCAATTCTTGCTCATCAGAAAAATAATTGTTGTGCATTGATAGATTAATAACGATCATTTGAATCCTAGTTCTTGGTAAATAACATGTATTTATTAGTCTATTTTAAGCACTTATTTCTTTAGGTCTGGATTGGAACGAAATCCGGTGACATACGAATATTCTCAGCAATAGACCGGAAGTTCATCAAAAAGCTTTCTGCCCACGAAGACTGTGTAAGAGTGCTGTGTGACGTCAACGATAGGTAAGGTTGATAGCCCTGTCTTACGTCATTGATAGGTGAGGTTAATAGCACTGTTTGACGTCAACGATTTGAAAGGTTGATAGCACTGTGTGACATCAATGATTGGAAAGGTTGATAGCTCTGTCTTACGTCATTGATAGGTGAGGTTAATAGCACTGTTTGACGTCAACGATTTGAAAGGTTGATAGCACTGTGTGACATCAATGATTGGAAAGGTTGATAGCTCTGTCTTACGTCATTGATAGGTGAGGTTAATAGCACTGTTTGACGTCAACGATTTGAAAGGTTGATAGCACTGTGTGACATCAATGATTGGAAAGGGTGATAGCACTGTGTGACGTCAATGATCGGAACTGTTGATAGCACTTCTTCATCTTCTTCTTCCATGTGATGTACTCTGGAGCATACTCGTACATTTCACTGTGTGACATCAATGATTGGAAAGGTTGATAGCACTGTGTGACATTAATTATAGAAAAGGCTGATAGCGTGGTGTGACATCAATGATTTGTAATGTTGATTGCATTATGAGATGCAATGATAGGAAAGATTGATATCACTATGTGACATCAATGATTGGTAAGGTTGATAGAATTGTGTGGCGTCAATGATAGGAAATGTGGACAGCACGGTGTGACGTCAATCATAGGTAAGGTCGATAACACTGTTTGATGTAAATAATATGTAAGGTTGATAGCACTGTGTGACATCGATGATAGGTACGGTTGATTGCATTTGTAAATAGGTTGTATATTAACTTTGCTCGTGGAGATGTGCGTGCCTTGCTGAAAAACCCTTTTCTACAAGTATCACTATGGGATTCATTTATACGTTTTTCATGCTATGTTTGAGTTTGTTTATTGCTTCAATTGCTGTATGGATAGGAACACAGTACTAACAGCTATGTCCTCATTTTAAGCCTTGGTGACGACGGGGGTACTTGCATTTCAAGGTATTCACAATTGAAATCTCACTGCATGAATAACTCATACCCACCACGCCCGTAAAACCAACATTATTACTAGTGTACACCCTCTAGCTATTCCACTACATAGTTCATTTTCTCATGGTATCGGTGGTTATTCTTTGTGGTTTTTATTTCTCTACAGCAATGGTATCTCTTGTGCCAGTTGTCCCTGCAGCAATTAACCATTTTTCCCTTATCACAATTAGCACCCATACTGATTTGATATTTACCCTTTTGCTGTATGATTGATAGTTTTCATCGTCAAACCTGGTCCTTTTACATGTGTTTGTTTGTCGTTAGTTTTCCCACTTCCAATAAAAAAAATCGTACTTCGAGAGACATTAAAAAATAAAGTGATTTAAAAACGTTGAACAGTGATTAAGTTGTATGTTTTGATATAAACTCTATAACGAAATCGCTATCAGACAGATAATAAGAGATCGGCTTTAATATGTTCATTAATAACTTTCTTAAAATGTTCACCATTACACGTTTTCAGGCCGCATAATTCCTGGTACGATAGATAGCGTATCTATTACCAATGTAGTTATATCCCCACTAAACGAAGTTTAGGTGGGTATATAGGAGTGAGCTTGTCTGTCGGTCTGTCGGTTTGTCTGTCGGTCCGTGTCCGCTCTCTAATTCAAGTAGTTTTCATCCGATCTTCACCAAACTGGGTTAGAAGTTGTATCTAGATGATGTCTAGGCCAAGTTCGAACATTTGCCTTGCCGGGTAAAAAACTAGGTCACGGGGTCACTTAGTGCGTTTTAAACATTGAGCATGGTGTCCGCTCTTTATTCAAGAAGTTTTCATCCGATCTTCACCAAACCTGGTCAGAAGTTGTATCTAGATGATGTCTAGGTCAAGTTCGAATATGGGTCATGCCAGGTCAAAAACTAGGTCACTGGGTCACTTAGTAGGTTTTACACATTCAGCATGGTGTCTGCTCTCTAGTTCAAATAGTTTTCATCCGATCTTCACCAAACTTGGTCAGAAGTATTATCTAGATGATGTGTAGGTCATGTTCAAACATGGGCCATGCAGGGTCAAAGAACCAGGTCACCGGGTCACTTAGTGCGTTTTAAACATTGAGCATGGTGTCCGCTGTTTTTTGTGAAGACAACATGCAAAATATTCTGTGTCAATGCGGCATGTGGGGGTATTCGTCACGTCTGTGACAAAGCTCTAGTTTAAATTAAAAATCGCTTAAGTACTGAATATATAAAAAAATATATATTTATTATACAAATGTATTCATATGTATGACTATATTGTGAATTCTCGTATTCTCGCCCCTGTTGTTTTCAGATATATCATATCAGGTGGGGGCAGTGCCGACGGACGGGTGTGCATTTGGAGCGCCAGTGTTAACACCACTGTCACAGACTCCGGCAACTTTGTTGCTAAAGTGGATTGAAGCTCTGAGATTTATTCAGGACGACACACTGATTAACTCAACACACTAGTTTAATGAAATACGATTATTTTGTAAAAAGTGCATATAATTATTGATTTGATTTTTGTGCCCCCGGTAGGAGGGCATATAGTGATCGGACTGTCCGTCCGTCTGTCCGTCTTTCCGTCACATTTTGCGTTTAGGTTTCGAAAAATGCTCATAACTTTTATGTCCCTTGAGATATAACCTTCATATTTGGTATGCATGTGTATATGGACAAGGCCTTTCCATACGCACACAAATTTTGACCCCTGTGACCTTGACGTTGAACTTAGGGTCCGTGTTTAGGTTTCGAAATCTGTGTTTAGGTTTCGAAAAACGCTCATAACTTCTATGTCCCTTGAGATATTACCTTCATATTTGGTATGCATGTGTATATGGATAAGGCATTTCCATACGCACAAAAGTTTTGACCCCTGTTACCTTGACGTTGAACTTGGGGTCCGCGTTTAGGTTTCGAAATCTGTGTTTAGGTTTTAAAAAATGCTCATGACTTCTATGTCCCTTGAGATATAACCTTGATATTTGGTATGCATGTGTATATGGACAAGGCCTTTCCATACGCACACAAATTTTGACCTTATGTGACCTTGACGTTGAACTTAGCGTCCACGTTTAGGTTTCGAAATCTGCGTTTCGGTTTTGAAAAATGCTCATTACTTCTATGTCCCTTGATATATAACCTTCATATTTGGTATGCATGTGTATATGGACAAGGCCTTTCCATACGCACAAAAATTTTGACCTCTGTGACCTTGACGTTGAACTTAGGGTCCGCGTTTAGGTTTCGAAATCTGCTTTTAGGTTTCGAAAAATGCTCGTAACTTCTATGTTACTTGAGATTTAACCTTCATATTTGGTATGCATGTGTATATGGACAAGGCATTTCCATACGCACAACAATTTTTACCCCTGTGACCTTGACCTTGAACTTAGGGTCCGTGTTTAGGTTTCGAAATCTGCGTTTAGGTTTTGAAAAAAGCTCATAACTTCTATCAAGCTTTTATAGGGGGCATAAGTCATCCTACTGTGACAACTCTTGTTAAATATGTTATTTTTTACATACCTGCGTCTGTTTCTTGACATGATATTTTGTACATGTGTATTTGCAATTAACATGGTGCAATGAAACCTATTAATGAATCTTTCTAAGTGCAATCTTGTATGATTTAAATTATTAACCAGGTTTTCCGAAGGAAAAAACTGGTTATGAGATTGGCGAATGCGGGCGGGCTGGCTGGCGGGCTGGCGGGCGGAACAAGCTTGTCCGGGCCATAACTATGTCGTTCATTGTCAGATTTTAAAATCATTTGGCACATTTGTTCACCATCATTGGACGGTGTGTCGCGCGAAATAATTACGTCGATATCTCCAAGGTCAAGGTCACACTTTGAGTTCAAAGGTCAAAAATGGCCATAAATGAGCTTGTCCTGGCCATAACTATGTCATTCATTGTGAGATTTTAAAATCATTTGGCACATTTGTTCACCATTATGGGATGGTGTGTCGCACGAAAGAATCATGTCAATATCTCCAATGTCAAGGTAGCCACGACTAAAAATAGATTTTTTTTAAAAACAAACTTACAAAGGGGGTTTATTTTGTTTGTTCATTTCAAAAGTTCAGTTTGAGTTTTCTCCCTTTATCAGATTTTTTTTTCACAATGAAAACCTGGTTTTGTGACAATTTTGTCCCTTGTTTTTTTTAGAATGATCCTCGTTCTGAGAAAACCTATGTAATGCGTACTCCTAATGATTTATATCCCACTCTATTGATCTTGCTGAAATCTTAACAGTGGAATGGCCTTTACTTTTAGATGATCATAAAGGAAGGAATATTGACTCTGACCTGTTGTGGTTGAACTATGACCCTTTGTAGTTGTTATACTGTTTAATATATTGTAAGGGTGCAGGATCACGTGACTCTGTAGGGTTCCCAATTAAAAGTTAATGGTTGTAAACACACACGTAAGTGCTGTTTTTTGTCCCCTACCGGTGAAACCGGAAGGGACTTATGATTTGCGCTATGTCTGTCTGTCTGTCTGTCTGTCTGTCTGTCTGTCTGTCAGTCTGTCCGTCACACTTTTCTGGATCCTGCCATAACTTTAAAAGTTCTTCATATTTTTTTCACGAAACTTGAAACATGGATAGATGGCAATATGGAGATTATGCACGTCATTTCATTTTGTTCCTACGTCAAGAATACTGGTTGCTATGGCAACAAATAAAAAATATTTACTGACAATGGTGGAGTTTCACCGCTAGGGGACCATATTGCTTGGCAATCTCTTGTTCCACATAACTTTTTAGAACAATTTTCCTTAAGCATTTCAACAAGTGTATAAATGACAGATTTTTATGCTGCTTATGGCAATGTGAAATACTTCATAATATTTAATAAGCCTGTGTTCTTGTTAAGAAATGCCATGTATACTGCACAATTATGCTTCACGCAACATGAAATTGTGTCATCGATTTCAGACGTATTCAACGATTTATTCTTATACCTTAAGCTATCGGCACAAACTGCAAGGCAAACTGTCTTTTATGCCCTACAGAGTTTTGCAAATGTATTTCAATCACTTGAGATATTTGCAAAAACAGTTCTTAACGACTTGTTTACATTATGTCCAGCCCGTGTGTAAATCCCTGAAAACCCCTTTGATTCTGCATCCTGATTGTTGATTTGTCTGTGTCCGAACATGTATTGCGACAGGAATCAGTGTATGCGACACTTCTCTTGTATACATATAATGTGTGTAGTTGTAGTTTACATTTTATTAAACACATGTGTATATTCTTTTTATAAACAGAATAAATACACAAAAGATAATCATACGTACGCATGTTATCTTTCGGGAAGTGATCCAGTACTTTAACGTGATAACATTTTTAAATGTTCAGTGGAACATAACGCTAAGAAAGACTCGGCATTATGCCGTTGCAGAGTTTTTTAAATGTTTCTGCACCTATACACTATACAAACATGTACAAGGAAGAACTTGATACTGCTGGATTTTACTACTATCAGTGCATCAACATTAACAAAAGTAATCGTGAACAACCGTAACAACTGTTAAAGCTGTCGTTAAGCGACTGTTTGCAGAGAATTCAGATTAATATTTTTGTTTGTTATGTTATATAAAAAAATAATTGACATAATTAACCTTAAAATGTAGGATAGTTTAATGCTAACGATATACTTTACTTTTTTTTTTAAACGATTAATTAAGAAATTTTTCATACGACCTACTGTTGAGCATCTTGTTCGAGCGTCATGCTCCATTGAACATTCAATACACTCTTCATACGGCCTGCTGCTTAACGTCATGCTCCAGTGAACATTCAAGACACTCTTCATACCGCCATCTGCTGAACGTCATGCTCCAGTGAACATTCAAGACACTCTTCATACTTCCTACTGCTGAGCGTCATGTTCCAGCGTTATGCTCCAGCGAACATTCAAGACACGCCTCATACCGCCTAATGCTAAGCGTCATGCTCCAGTGAACATTCCAGACACGCTTCATACCGCCTACAGCTGAGCGTCATGCTCCAGTTAACATTCAAGACACGCTTCATAAGGCAAAATGCCCAGTGTCTTGTTCGTGCGTCATGCTCCAGTGACCATTCAAGATACGCTTCATACGGCCTTCTGCTGAGCGTCGTGCTCCAGTGAATATTCAAGACACGCTTCATACGGCCTACAGCTGAGCATCATGCTCCAGTGAACATTCAAGACAGGCTTCATACCGCCCAGGGCCGATCCCAGGATTTTTTTACTGGGGGGGCCCAACCGGGGAGGGTTTGGGAGGGGTCCCCCCTCCCTATATATATCACAGGTGTTGGGCGCGTGGCCAAGTCACTTGAACACTATCAATTTGTCATAAATCAACATATTTTTATCATATTGACAAAAAAAAATAAAAAATTATATGTTCATATATAACATATCAGAATTTTTTTTTGGTCAATATGATAACAAATGTTATTTTATGGCAAATTGATAGTGTTAAAGTGACTTGGCCACGCGCCCAACACCTGTGATATATTTACTTTTTTTATTAGTCACTTTGCAAGGTGAATTTCAATACTTATAAAAACCGTATTTTGTGATATGAATTAATGGAATATAACAAGTAAATCAGCACATTTCGAAAGTCTTTAGCTTTAAACATTGGGGTGAATTCACAACAATATTAAAAGCTTAAGATTTCCGAAACTTAGAGGTTTAAACTGACGATTATCCACATCAACTCTCGTATTGCTTCCACCATTTTTTTTCACAAATCAATAACTTCACAGTTTTTTTTAAATCTGATTTTTTGGGAAAGACCTTGCCATTTTTGAGGAAAAAAAATGCTTGAAACGCCTCATTTTTGGGGGAAATAATGAAAGTCTTAAATAATCAATTTAACATATTTTACTGTTTTCAAACTGATTCAATGAAAGAGATAATTTAATTATACAATATTTTTCTACACTGGATCAGGTTAACTTATATAATGAGATCGATTTGTTGTTTCAATTTTCATTTTTTTACCAATGAGCCATTAATAGGTTGATATTATTCAATTCTCGATACTCAATTATTTTAGATACTGAATTCTGCCAAATTCTGTTTTTCTTTTAAACAAACATGTTAACTATCTCATCGTAGTCTTTTTCAGTGATTTCCTTTCAAAAATTATAAATACTCAGTTTTAATACCTTTGTCAGTATTTTTGTTCCGGTTTAAATTCACTGCCCTATTCTCAATGCAAAAAGTATATATTGGGACCTAAAAGTTCCCAATAAAAGGTAAAAAAAAAAACAATTTAACTTTTAGAAGGAGAAAATACGTCTAGGGCCTTCTCAAAGAAGGAAAAAAACATGCGTCGGCAATTATCAGACCATAGTCTACGACCTCCTGCAGCAGTTGCTTCCATTCGCTGCACTTATCAAAATACATGTTACATCAACCATCGATAGATGAAGCATTCATGATCACAATGGGGGACTGATCGGGGATGTGTGTACAAGGCGATAAGAAAACATTGCCTAAAGGCTTATCTCGATTGGCGAGCGTTAATCCCCTTGTTTATCAGGGACAATACAACATAGCTGCGCTTTGTTTTGAGGGAAAGAGTACTGTGGGCCCTTGCACGAGAGAAAAAATTGCAGTGGGCCGATTATTTAAAAACAAAATCGTAGTTCGACAGCCAGCTGGGGGGGCCCAGGCCCCTGGGCCCATGGCCTGGGTACGGGCCTGCCGCCTTATGCTAAGTGTCATGCTCGAGTGAACATTCAAGACATGCTTCATACCGCCTTTTGCTGAGCGTCATGCTCCAGTGAACATTCAAGACACCCTTCTGTATGGAGCGTATCTTGAATGGTCACTGGAGCATGACGCACATACAAGACACTGGGCATTTTGCCTACCACCTTTTGCTCAGCGTCATGCTCCAGTGAACATTCAAGACACGCTTCATCGGCCTTCTTCTGAGCGTCATGCTCCATTGAACATTCAATACACGCTTCATAAGGCCTATAGCTGAGCTTCATGCTCCAGTGAACATTCAAGACACGCTTCATACGGCCTACAGCTGAGCGTCATGCTCCATTGAAGATTCAAGACACGCTTCATACGGCCCAAAGCTGAGCAGCATGCTCCAGTGAACATTCAAGGCACTCTTCGTACGGCAAAACGCCCAGTGTCTTGTTCGTGCGTCATGCTTCAATAACACCGTGATTGTCTGCAGAATAACTCCATAAATTATTGTAGTATAACAAGTTTTGCAGATTTTATTTATTTAATTTACTCCACAGAAAACAAGTTGCGGTTGGTGGTAGAATCAAAACTAATAAAAGCAAAGTTTATAATAATAATGTATAATTTGGACAGAATTGCATCTGCAAGCAAAGTTAAAATTATATGGCAAAGTGGAAATTATTGCTAATATTGATGTATGAAAAGCATTGACAAAATAATGATAACGATTTTCTATGCAATGATATGCAGGTACTATATTGTCATAGATGGGGTAAAAGATTACTAAAACATCAGTAAATTATTCATACTTTGCATAGCATCTTATTGGGAATGTTTCAGATTGTATGAAAAGTGTTCATACTGAATCTTCTAGTAAGCCTACATGCCTCTTTATGGACACTTAAATAATATATACGAAATCTCGAGCTCCAGTTGAAGGTTCAATTATTTAAAGAGGCTTCTTAAAGAGATCATATAAAAAAATGTCCAATTGCAAGTGCTTATAGACTAAGTAATATCAAGCTTTACTATTGTAAGCTGTAAAAGAAATGTTGTTCATCAAACTTAAGTTTGCAAAACTAAATTCCGAAATTCCTACGTAAAAATGAGATAACACATGTGGAAAAAGAAATTTAAACAAGAGGACCTGAAAGGCCCATAGTCGCTCATCTGAGAGGCAAAGAAACTAACCTGTTCTGTGCAGCCCAATATATCATTTGATCTGTCAATAAATGTAGCCTCTAGAATGTTAACAAGGTTTTACTAGAACCATTTATAGCCATTTAAGGAAAAATGTCCCGCCCCTGGCGGCTATGTTTTTCAAACACCAGGAACTATTTTCAAACTCGTCCAAGATCTCATTAGCACAAATCGTCTGACCAAGTTTCATGGTGATCGCACAATAAACATGGCCTCTAAAGTGTTAACAAGGTTTTAGTATATCCATGTAAGGAAAAATGCCCCGCCCCCTGGCGGCCATGTTTTCCAACCAACCGGAAACATTTTCGGACTCGTCCAAAATATCATTGAAACAAATCTTTAGACCAAATTTCGTTAAGATAGGACAAACATGTGGCCTCTTGAGTGTTAACAAGGAAAATGTTGACGCATGACGGACAAAAGGCAGTCACAAAAGCTCCCTATGAGCACATTGTGCTCAGGTGAGCTATAAAATCAACCTGTTAATTAAGAAAAAGAATCGATTCACGTGATTCTACAATACATGCACTCCTAATTATGTGTTTACTTCAGTCTATAAGAAACAGAACTAGATATGCCACACATTGATAAAACACATATTTGGACACAGACAAACGTATAACCTTATTCTCATAAGATTCTAATCAAAATAACGTCTATATATACTTAACACTTGAACAAAAACTACAAAGTGAATGAATTTAAAGAAGTAAATGTGCTATTTTGTGTGCCAATGACGATTAGCTTTTCTATGCTCTTAAGCCGTGCAATCATAATTATGCTCTCTTCTGTCTATCAGAATAACAAAAACCAGCCAGTGAAACGGAAGTCAACGGAGATAACAAAGTATGTACTTACTAACTAAAACTTGAATTATACATGGTAATCGAAAACTCAAAGTACATATAGCATATTTGGTTCTCCGCAAAAGTTGTCAATTAGCGAAACAGTGAATATGTAGATATAAGATGTCTATACCGCATTACCCTAGTTCAAATGGTTTGAGGGAATGCTACGCGCAACACCGTGCAGTGAAAGTTTAAGCAATACTAACTCATTCGGAGGTTAAAGTGATTATTTTCTACAACCGCTGAATAAGTGTACATATTGATCGGGACGTGAGCGCGTTGTGACTGATACAGAATGTATTAGCAAATAAATTTAACTTAAATGTATTTTTTTCGGTATATTTTAAGTTTTTGAATAGGTTGAACTGAGGTCTCTATGTAGTGACTCACAGCAACTATTTCTCGCAATACGTGGAGAATATATAAGTATATATCATAGAAAATTTTAAAACAAGCTGTTAACTATGAAAATACAGAAGTGGTCAGCATTTCATATTGCTTTAATCTTATGGCTCACTAATGTAGTTCAGTGTATCGGTGAGTGTCGAATTCAAAACAAAGAATTATTTTGTGAGGACGTGGCCATTGAAAATATCACAATACCAAAAGATGTATTCAGTGTTTATTTGAAAAATGGATTTACCAATTTAACAGATGGTATTTTTGAAAACGACAATCGATGGGAAAGTATACGAAAACTAGATATTACAAGTCAACATGGACAGCGTTTTGATGACCGAGCGTTTGCAGGTTTGAACAATCTCACATATCTAGGACTTCATACTGCTTGGTGGTTTTCATTATCATATACAGTGTTTGAGGACCTTGTCACTTTGATAACGTTAGATTTCTCTGGAAACGTTCGTTTCGTTTTACGAGATTTATGTGATATCTTAAGAAATGCACCATTGCCATTTTTGCAGGAAGTCATTGTCGATGGCATTCAAAGCGAAGGTACATCTTCATATCTGACTTTAGATGATGAATTTTTCGAAGCGTTAACAGGAAATAAGAAGCGAAGAATAAAGATCCTCTCCATGTCAAACACAAAACTTCTAAGCATATCGTTTGAAAGCATCTCTAGGTATGGTGTGTGTAATTCAATTGAAGTATTCATTGCAAGAAATGTATCAACCGTCAACCTAGATAATGGTTACAAAATTCATCGCGGATACTCATTTTATGGAGAACCATGTAAGACATTAAGGACGGTAGACATTAGTGGAGCTAAAAATGTATTGTTTCAGTCTAATTTGTGGTATTTAGATCTATTTCCCTTTTATTGCGCAAGCCTTGTTTCCTTCTTTTTTAATACTAATGATATAATTGCTAATGATATTGATTTAAAATACCCGCTTTACTTTGGAATGAACGGACCTAAACATTTAGATATGACAGAATGTCCAATTAAAATTCGGAAATTTTCCTTTTCAAATTCTAGACTAGCCAAACTTAATGTACATACACACCTGAATGCAGTGACGATTTCAAGTTTTCAAATCGCAGACGTTTCTTCTAACGAACTAGAATACGTTTCTCCACAACTCCTTGCATCATCCGTCAATATAAAATATATTAATGTCTCCACCAATAAACTTCACGTTATGCAAGAAAGCCACACGCGTGACTTCGAACGTCTGCTCTGGGCATTAAGAAAATTAGAAATATTAGATTTATCACAAAACGGCATATTTTCCATCCCAAGGTTAATGTTCATTAACACAACATCGTTGGAATATCTGGATTTGTCAATGAACAAGTTACAATCCATCGATTTTGTTATCCAACATCTTGTGCGACTCAAGACATTTAATCTTCAAAGGAACTGGTTTTTGATGATAGACGAAAACACGCAATTAGTTTTGGACAATTTGAATTATAGACAATTGAATTCAACCGATGAAGGTTTAGTAATTGATTTGAGCCATAATAATTTCATTTGTACTTGCGATACAGTTGTCATTAATTCGATAAAATGGATGGAAACTTTACCTAAAGAACTATTGGCTGGTGATTTAAACAATTACAAATGTGATTTGGACGGCGCCCAAGTTAATATCGTCCGAGGTGGTTTACAAGAAACCAAATCATATTGTCGACTACAAAAAGCATTGTTAGCACTTGCAATATGCTTGCCACCTACGGTAAGCGCAATTGCCGCCATTTTAATCAAACGTTTTATTCGACAAAGAAAACAGAGACGTCAACAGAGACGTCAACAGAAAATTGACATTGGTCTTGAAAGGTTGAGAAATGAAACATTTCCAAAGAAATATCTAGTTTTTTTCTCGTTCTGTTCCGAAGATGCTGTTGCTGCGACCAACCTATTTTTCACAGAGCTTGAAAAACGTTTAAAAGACATTGTGGATACACCAAGAAATTTGGTTTGTATCGGGGACCGTAACTTCCGGCCTGGTCACCCTATAGGAGAGGAAATTATCCGCTGCATTGACGAATCAGCTGTGACCATTCTTGCCGTCTCCAACGCCTTCTGCAAGAAACATTGGTGCAAGAGGGAAATCCAGGAAACGTATGATCAGGACAAACCTATTATCTTGCTGATGCTTGAGCACGTCGAACCAGAAACTATGGGAATTGTTCTTCACAAACTATTTGAGCGTTACACGATAGCCAAATTGGTGTTTGAAGATTGCCAGATTAGACTCGAACCGGATTGGGCAATTTTTTGTGACTCAATTATTAACTTGTCTATGAAATATCTTGATGAATAGAATAGTGGAAGTAAAAAAATCAATTAACTTTTTTTCAAAAAAGCTGAAATATGTGCAGTAATGTTTGCAATATACATCAAAGCATCGAACCATATAACTTATTCCAATCAAAAAAGGTTTATTTATGTATCATATTCTCAGTTTCTTTCTGAAAATAATTGATATTAGTAATTCATGTAAAAACTTTTTTTTTAAATATGGAATTGAGTAGTTGGAGCTATAATAAAATGCAGTAATGTAAACTAACATTTCTAATTTAAATTTTAATATACACGATAATCGAGTGGTGTCAGATAATACAGAATGCTTGTTGAACCACACTGAAACCTTCAATTTTGTATTGCCATATTATATTTTTGACTTTGATATGTGGCCTGATCTGAGATTTTTGGTCAGAAAGGGGTACATGGAAAAAGTTTTTTATTTCAATTAACAGAAAACTCCATGTATGTTGAACACGGAAAAAATAAGAGGATTGCCATATTTCTCAGTTATGTTGAACACGGAAACATTAAGATGTTTGCAAAATTTCTCAGTTTACGGTGAAAGCGGCTGATTTAGAAATGCCTAGTAAAATACAAAAATAAACTTTTCTTGATTTATAAACATGTCAATAAAATAAGTTAATACATTTCTTAATAAATCTGCGAGTGCATGAGTAAATAAATAACATAATGGTTTATAATACATAATACTTATTATTTTATTATAATACACACAATTGTGTTTTGTAGGTGTGTTATAATGCTGCTGTAAATTATCCACTTTTTATTTTGTAGTTTATATATATATATATATATATATATATATATATATATATATATATATATATATATATATATATATATATATACTGTAAAAGGTATATTACTATGTGAATATGTAGCAAACTATTTAGATCAACATGGATAGAATACCGTTATAACTATAATTTTTTGAACACTTAAAATTACTTAACAAATTTTAAGTATCCGAAAAAATAGAGTTATTACGGTATGTTAACTATATATTCGTATATCATCACATTATATTAAAGTATCATATAAGTGTGTGATGCCCATTTATGTACAGAATTAGTCAATTTATTAAACAGTGTTATAATGCATGTTTTCCGATGAAGCATGATCGTGTTTGCTTTTTGTTTATAAATTGAGCCGCGTTCTGAGAAAAATGGGCATAATGCATGTGCGTAAAGTGTCGTCCCAGATTAGCATGTACAGTCCGCACAGGCTAATCAGGGATGACACTTTATGCTTATATTTGATTTTTGCTAAGAAGAGACTTCATTTTAACGAAAAATGTAATAAAAGCGGAAAGTTATGGCGCACCAAATGGGTCGAAACTTTAACTTCTGCTGCAGCAGACAAAATGCTGCTCGGGCAGCAATTTGCTGCTCGAGCATCATTTTTTTTGCTGCAGCAGAAAAATCCTGCTCGACCAACATTTATTTTTAGATTATGACATCAGCCAATCAGCCAATCTGATTACACATAGGCATAAATCATTTAACGTTGGAGCAATTGGGCAACCAAAATTTGAATGTTCCTACATGACTTAAAGATTTTAAAGCTTAATTATTTTTTATGAACAACTACAAAAAAGGATGAGAATATTAGAATACTTGATTAAAACTCAGATTATGAGTTTGTTGCAGTTTTACTTAAGTTATTGTCATGTCTATTACGTTTTCGTAGAGGTAGCTTAATATGTCGTCCGTTTGTAAACTCAAATTTGATTGGCTGACGGTTTAAGGGCTTATTCTAAAAATAAATGCTGGTCGGGCAAGATTTTTCTGCTGCAGCACAAAAAAATGCTGCTCGGGCAAGAATTTTACTGGTCGAGCAGCATCTAGATACGTACTGCATTTAAATTCTGCTTGAGCAGCATTTTGTTCTGCTGTAGCAGAAGTTAAAGTTTCGACCCCTTTGGTGCACCATAGAAGGTGTCGTCCCTGATTTAGCCTGTGCGGACTGCACAGGCTAATCTGGGAAAGTGTCGTCCCTGATTAGCCTGTGCGAACTGCACAGGCTAATCTGAGACGACACTTTACGCACGTGCATCATGCCCAGTTTTCTCAGAACACGACTCGATTAAATATGACGCTCTCATTCGTGTATATTTCACCACAATATTTATCTTCCCACTTTTTTTCAATAAAATCAAACTATCTTGACCAATAATACTTTTTGTTAGCTCTGCTTTTCCATTATATCCTTATAACGCACGATCGGGCGTTCAGGTCATACTTCAAGATTAACATATTAAGCTTTATTGTCCGGTCAATAACTCTTTTACTCATTCAAGAATTTGCAAATGAAGCCATGTTATTTAGTTCATTGGGACGATGTGCATAAAGTATGAATAAGTAAGGCTAGCTCAAAGGTCATGGTCACCTCTCGAGGTAAAACAATAATCCCGTCATGGATAAAGGTGTTTAGTGCTGTCTTGTTATATGCATTTTGTTATTCAAATAACAAAGTATAGTGATTTTACATAACCATTTTGAGTACATGTTATATGCCCCTAAATAAAGTTCTCACTATGTATTTGTCTTTAACTTCAAGAGTTAGCCGGCAGCAATTTTACAATTACGGTCACTTAAAACAAATACGTTGTAAACAACATCTGCTTACTTGAGCAATAGTTGATGCAACTTATACAAATGTATATATATTTAAAATATGTATAAACTTACGTATCATTACACATATGTCGTTAAAGATAATTCTAACACGTCACGTGCCAAATTTCATAAAAACAAAGAAGAAAATATTCTAAGGGTTATTCTGCAATAACTAAAGGGGAACACGCGCTGTAACTAAACAAAACATGTCGATACATTTTCCACCAGCATAATAATCCGGTATTTTATGAAGGAAATTAATTGAGGGCGGAGATCAACTTATAAAAATAGACCGAATGTTGATTTGCTCGTAATATAATGTAGAAAGGTGCAGGTCGAATGTTGATTTGCTTGTAATATAATGCAGAAAAGTGCAGGTCGAATGTTGATTTGCTCGTAATATAATGGAGAAAAGTGCAGATCGAATGTTGATTTGCTCGATATATAATGGAGAAAAGTGCAGGTCGAATGTTGATTTGCTCGCAGTTTAATTTAGTTTAGTTTAAACGTATTTATTTTAGCTCGATTGCAACGAAAGACTCAGGCTTATTGAAATGAGTCCGTTTCCTGGGCCTAAAATCCGGACTTGTTGTCTTTTAGGGGGGGGATCTGAAAAACGCTACCACGGTGGGATCGAACCCTTGATCTTCCGGTCGCTTGGCGGACACCATATCCATTTCACCACGACGTAGTTTAATGCAGTAAAGTGCATGCCAAATGTTTATTTTCTCGCATTATAATTAAGAAAAGTGAAGGCCGAATGCTGATTTGCGTGAAGTGTAATGCAGAAAAGTGCCGATCGAATGCTGATTTGCTTGTTGTCATCATCATCATCATCATCATCATCATCATCATCATCATCATCATCATCATCATCATCATCATCATCATCATCATCATCATCGTCATCATCATCATCCTCATCCTCATCCTCATTCTCATCATCATCATCATCATCATCATCATCATCATCATCATCATCATCATCATCATCATCATCATCATCATCATCATCATCATCATCTTCATCATACTCATTATCATCATCATCATCATCATCATCGTCATCATCATCATACTAAAAAATGTATCGCAAAAAGACGACCAAAGAAATGATAAAACGTATCTATTAAGAAAGGCATTATTAAAAAGAAATTTCTATGCTATGTTTGCGAAATAATTCACAAAAAGCCAGCCATTTACAAAATGCCTCTCTGTTAAGAGGTTCTTAGAGTTGTGTATGTAATTACACTTCGGATGCTAATCGAGAACATCCTATGTTATAAGCTGTCCTACTTGAATTTGGGGTTTTAACTTGGAAGGCCATCACGTACAATTCAATCGTTCAAAGAATAAACATCAAAACATGATTAAAAAGGGTTTTCTAAGAAGAAACAGTTTTAGAGGCCAAAACTTAACAGGAATAGCTTAAAACCAAGGATTGAAAGATATATGGTATGAACAACTTTGACACCTAGCATGTGTTTATTATTTAAACGCTAAGAGTCCACACTTTCATTTATGTACATCGACCACCCATCCCCCTGCCTCCAGAGTCCTGGTGGGATGATTCTTCATGGATCGACCGTCATTTGCAATCATCATAACGATTAGAACAAATTTTGAACAAGATTTGACTTCTCATATTTTTATTTTCTTTCAACCTTGTATTGTGAACATTTATTTTAGGATATGGCTGTTATGTTTCACAATCTACGTTGGTAATCTGGTTACTACAGTTTAAACTCCATACATGATTAAAACAGTTAAGCAAGGCAACACGTAGACTCCATCCATGAATATTGGCCTTGACCTTTGCTGTAGGGCATGGTTCATGTGCGAGACTTTTTAATCCGCAACGATGGTTATGCCATGTAATTTGAAAATGTATTTTTGATGAACGATGTAAGACTCAAACAAAGGTGTTCGAGATTGACAAAACACATTTAACCTTTTGCCTTAAACTGTGATTTTCGACATATGGTCGTGCTATGTCTACACAACGTCTCAGCCAAAATAGTTGACTAACTGCATGAGCGTTAATTTATACGACACATTTTCCACACGGAATATAGATTCATTTTATAAATTGATTAACCACTTTTGCTCGTGGTATAGTGCAGAATAGTGCAAGCCGGATTTTGATTTGCTCGTAGTTTAATGCAGACTAATGCAATCCGAATGTTGATTTGGTCGTAGTATAATGCAGAATAGTGCAGACCGAATATTGATTTTCTCGTAGTATAATGCAGAATAGCGTTGGCCGAATGTTGATTTACTCGTAGTATAATGCAGAATAGTGCAGGCCGAATGTTGATTTACTCATAGTATAATGCAGAATAGTGCAGGCCGAATGTTGATCTGCTCGTTGCATAATGCAGAATATGGCAGGCCGAATGTTGATTTGCTCGTTGTATAATGCAGAATAGTGCAGACCGAATGTTAATTTGCTCGTAGTATGATTCAGAATAGTGCAGACCGAATGTTGATTTGCTCGTAGTATAATGCAGAATAGTGCAGACCGATTGTTGATTTGTTCGTTGTATAATGCAGAATAGTGCAGGCCGAATGTTGATTTGCTCGCAGTTTAATGCATAATAGTGCAGGCCGAGGCTGCAGTTTAGTTCAAACGTATTTATATAAGCTAGATTGCAACGAAAGCCTCAGGCTTACTGAAAAGCTCTCGAGTCCGTTTCCTGGGCATAGAATCAGAACTTGACGTCTTTTAGGGACGAGATGTTTAGAACGCACCCACAGTAGGATCGAAGCCGTGACCTCCCGGTCGCTTGGCGGACACCTTATCCATTACATCACGACGTAGTTTAACGCAGAATAGTGCGTGCCAAATGTTTATTTTCTCGCAGTATAATGCATAATAGTACATGCTGAATGTTGATTTCATAATAATCATCATCAGCATCATCATTATCATCATTATCATCATCATCATCATCATCATCATCATCATCATCATCATCATCATCATCATCATCATCATCATCATCATCATCATCATCATAATTATCATCATCATCATCATCATCATCATCATCATCATCATCATCATCATCATCATCATCATCATCATCATCATCCTCATCATCATCATCATCATCATCATCATCATCATCATCATCCGCTAGTAAGGTGCGCTCTTGAAAGTAGCTCATGCATGGGAAGCGAGGTCTACTCTTTGTAAGTATAAGCCGACAGCAATTTATTATGTGCGTCCGACCGAACAGAAATTAAACTGTTATTTAAAATATTTAAAAAAAAGTGCGGGCAGTATGATACATAAATGAATTAATGCATGGTAACGCTAATTAATCTTAAGAAGGTAGTCATATCAGCCATATCAGATATGTGACCTAATTAGGTGTGTGTTTTAGTCCATTTAAGAAGTGTTTATGGTACAAGAGACGTCTCAACCCAATCACTGGTCTGAGGATACGTTAATGTTTGTTTTGTCTGTGATCTTTTGAAAGAACAAGAGATCCATGACGACCCCTTAAGCTCTCACCTAATTAACGGACACCAATTACTAAGATGACAATACCTGGTCATCTTTTTTTATCCCACTTGTTCTTGATTGAAACATAGCCGTCATATTGTAAAGACATACATTTTGACCAAGTTTCATCACGAACATGAATTCGCTAGATTGAGACATGCATGTAGGCTATAGAGGGATAACTAGGTCTTTCTAAGAATCGATTTGGTTCCATAGTTCCTTGACGCATTTGACTTAGAGTCGAATCTCATATGAACAGTGCACAGATTAACATTATGACAAAGGTTCAGCATGATCAAGTTATGCATGTGGGCATCTTGAGTGGTAACACGTTTCTTCTAAGATTTGACTGTCTTGCCTACTTTCCCCCCCCCCCCATTCTCTTAGTTCACATTTGCTTAGATATTGCCGAAATCAACATTCTGACTAAGTTTCATCAACATTGATTCATTCATAGGGCCTTTAGAATTGTAACAAGCTGGTTTTTGGACGCACGTCATTCAGATTAAAAGCTGTAATAAATATTGTCCTGTTAAGCATACTGACCATGTTTCATCCATATTGAGTCCGAATCAGGCCTCTTAAGTGTAAACAAGTTTTTTTTCTGAGATTTGACCGTATGGCCTAGTTGTAAGACGCACATGACCCAGATTAAAACTTTCCTAGATATTTTCAAGATGAACATTCTTGTCACGATTCATCACAATAAATGAAACATTAGGTCTCTAAAGTGGTAACGAGATAAAAGTTGACCTCGAAAATTGGAAAATCCCAATAGCTCACATTGAGCACTTCGGTAACTAGTCTGTGTACAAAACATTTATATTGTCTGCATATAGTTAATAAAGAGACTTTGTTTGCCTTGGTTCCCTATGGTACAAAAACATATAATACAAACTGTATTGCTCTCAGGCTGAGAAGCTAGTTTACTACCTTGTTTTACTGACATATATCATGTTGATTTCTGATTCGGCATAACTGCTGCCATAAGTCCAGTCATGACTAAGAGCTCCACAGAACTGTTTTATGATGAAAGTTTAATCATGGAAATGTTGAAACAAAATACGTAATTAAGTTATGCTAATAATTAAATTAAATACAAACAAATACTACCAATCCATGTATATTTAAAAAAATATTCAATACTAAACATGGGACAACAGTGAAATTATGATATAAAAAACTACAAAAAACAACATTAAATTGATTTGACGTCCTATTTTTATATGTCAGTATTTAAATGTTGTGTTGTTGACTTTTCGAGTGACGCCAAGTTTAAAATCTCATCGCAATAAGACGATCGACGACATCATGTAACGTAAATATTAAGAAAGGCATGACAAACTATCAATTTGACAGTATGTTTACGAAATAATTCACAAGAAGCCAGCAATTAACAAAGTGTCTCTCTGTAAGGGAGATTTTCGAGTGGTTTATTTAAGTACACTTTACTTTTACTTTAGATGCCCATCGAAGACATCCCATGTTATAAGCTGTCCCTCTTTATTTCAGAATTTAGGCTGGTAGGACAAGCACATCCACTTAAATCTTTCAAAGAATAAACGGCAAAACAGGATATCATCAAAGATGTCAAATAGAAACAATTTAAGAGGCCAAACATGGCTATTTTGAGAATATCATTTATGATATGAAATTAAATTGGAACATCATTATACTTAGGCTTTTCATAGGAGCTATATGCAAAGCTTTAACAGCTGAAACGTTGTATTGAAAAAACAACTTTAGAGTCTATACCTTGTACGATGTGCATCCCTCAATATGCCACCACAGCATGAATTATAGTAAGCCAGGGTCCTGGTGGTAAGATTCTCCATGGAGGATTTGTGCTATAGATCAAATAGGACATCAATGAGTCTTTCTGTTTGAAAAGAGATGTTTAAAGTCAATTTGCAACGTTAGCATATATGCAGTATTGTGGGACCCCATAGACATGATCTAATTTGGCCATTATGTTTTCAGAGGACAATGATACAATAATACATGTCACACGTTCTGATCTCGCAGGGATTGTTAAGGTTCTCAAGGTCATTGCCAGCTCCCACTGAGATGCAATATGTCCCGGTCATTACAACTAATGATGTAGAGCAGACGGGACATACTTAATCCCTAAAGGTCTTTTGATAGATACACCGATGCATACACATAGATACACTGATGCATACCAGATACGAAAGCTGTGCGTCTTTGTAGATTTAGAAAATAGTGTACAAGTCTATTTTATATATAAATCGTATTCCGCCCATATCTGTGATCCAATTTAAACACAGTGTCATAATGTGGGCATTGAATCTGTAAGTAGATATTTGTATAGGATGTGGCCTACCAATGACGAAACCTATGGACCAAGAGATTTTAGAGAAACATAAACAAACAAGATGGCAAAAAGGCAATAGGTCGCACACCTTAGACATACGTAGATATGAATATGATTTGTGTAAATTATCTATTTTGTATGTGTGTTATAATTGTAGTTTTTATCAAGGATTGTTCACACTGTTTGACACAGACATAAGTCGGTATGATATAGTATTAAAAAAAGTAAAGACTTTACTAGAAACATAAAAATGTCTCTCTCCCTCCCTCCCTCCCTCCCTCTCTCCTCAGAGAGAAACGAGAAGAAGCAGGAGCAGAGCTAATAGAAGAAAAGAAAGAAAAAAAAATAGAAAAAGAAAAAAGAAAGCAAAAGAAAAAGAAAAAAAAACTAGAAGAAAAGCCCAAGAAAGAGAAAAGTCAATCCAGAAAGCAGAAAGAAAGAAAGAAAAAGAAAGAACAAACCTAAAGAGAACGACAGTAACAGACAGAAAGACCCCTACCACTACCCCAACCCTCCCTCCCTCACCTCACCTCCCTCCCTCCCTCCCTCCCTCCCACCTCCTCCCTCCCTCTCTCTCTCTCTCTCTCTCTCTCTCTCTTCTCTCTCTCTCTCTCTCTCATCTCTCTCTCTCTCTCTCTCTCTCTCTCTCTCTCAAGCAAATACGGTGTTCACAAGACAATGCTAAACACCAAATATTTAAGCCCTGACAAATATAATTTCAGCAAAGAGAGTTAAGGTTTTAACATTGTAAATTTATTTTAAGTGACCTTTTGTACCTTAAGACACCCTAATATTAAACTGACTTGAATTAAAAATTAGCTGTGTACGAGTCCCTTAAAGGCCTACAATTTGATCGCATCAAATGTGTATAATTGTTCATTATTATATTTCATTATATCAGAATGAAAATGAAAATTGATAAACTATTTACTTTAACGAGAATTGCTTAACTAATATGTTGGCACGATCCTGCACCATGAAGATGAATTAGGAAACTGTTTAAAGAAAATGAAATGCTGCTATAATTTGAACCAAACTAAATGTTCAAGATAATTCAATACTTCAAAGAGGATTAAATTCTAATACCGGGGTATTGCAAGTATTGAAACATAATGCTGACAAATTTGAAATCGGTAATATGCACATAGGTCATGTCATAAAGGTGGGGGATAACATATCGCATCCATGATGTGACCAGATAATAAATCTCAGTCACCTTACATTACTTTGCATAGAATCTTGCGAGGAGTCATTCAAACTGTGTTACAATAATGAGTGTACAAATTGGACCTTCTACGAAAACTCCTAAATGGAGCTTTCATACTAGGATAAAAGAGAAATACTTCTTCAAGTGTATATTTATAGTGATTTTATTGTTGTAGTTGTGTATGTGCTTCCGACATCACTTAAGTTTGATTGACCACTTCTCATTATCAATATACCAGCTTTCTATAATCTTCCTTGTTTAGACGAAAACTCAGGGTTCGCTAGTTACGGTTTGAGTATGCGGGCATGAACTGCTATTAAAAACTTCTGTCTTTCGACAGTCTGCAGAGGGTTACTGTTTGATTATTACAAGTGGTATTTTGACAATAAATACAACATATTTAAATAAACGTTTTTATAGATTGTATTATGTCTGTGTAAAAAAATGAAATGCTTTTACGTAAATCTGTGCAAACGTCACACACACCATTTGGTAGTTTTCCGATTAATGCTGATGAACGATATTAAGTTTGATGAAATTATTTTTTAAAAGCTAAAGAAAACAATGGATGTCAGTATGCAATTTAGAATAGTGTCGATTTCCTCGAATGATCTTCGAGGATGTGCTTTACGAATATGATAATTTGGTCAAATCAAAACACGACATTGTTCATTATATTCATCGCACGATACCACATCCTTCTGTGGCATCGATGTATCGCAATCGGTAATCCTCGGACAATTCCGCCATGACGGTGTGGTGTAGCCCACTGTCCGAAGCGTTCAGATTGCGATGTATTTGCGTGTGCATCGAGTCCAGGGTTCGATTCACGCGGCAGGAAAACAGTTTTGATTAACTTATGCTGTAGATATTATACATATTTTAATAAAAATACATTGAATGTCATTTTTTAAGCGTGAGCAAGTCCGCTATTAATTTAACATAAACAATACCAATTGTTGTTTTTTCACATGGTACGATGCTTGACGATGAGAAACAAAACAAGTATAATTGTAAAATGACTGTTACAGATTCTTACGAAACAAATTAACGCTTATGCACAAACGCCTTGAATTTTGTTCAAAACTTGTGTCTCGATACCATGTTGACGATGATTTGAATTTTAAATATCCGTACCTAGGATATGGAATCATATTTGTGAGATTTGCCATTTTGCGATACCAAAACATTGGCATATTAAACCCTTATGTCGACATTATATGCTGACAAAGAACGAATATGCCATACAGCTATCAAGTGGGTCAGGCATTGTTCGAATCTGTTCGAAAATTGTTTGAACCCCGGACAACAAGAACGTATCAATGGCATACGTGTGTATGAGACAAGTAACCCAGCAGTCGTGTGTTTTAAGCCATCATATGAGAATACAAGATTAGAACTGAACCACGAACGCCCAGTTAGGAACATTTAAGACTCGGTACGCAACCGACTATTTTTTAATCTTAGCGATTACTAGGGACACGAGCTTTTGAGGGGTAAGAATCCTGTTGCAGAGGCCCTTACGTCGATAGCAGAGGAGAGCCATTTTCAGTGCATCAGCAATAATTGTGTTTTGTCCTACAATATAAATTACTACATGTATTGGTATTACATTAGATGCAGGGAAATAACTGCATCTTTCGAGTTAATAGGCGGGATCGTACTCGGTCCGCGAAGTGTTCCGCGGAGATATCTCCAGCAGGAGCTGGATATTGATAAATCTTTAAACACATGTAATACACTGCATCAAACGCAGTCTTTCGAGTTAATAGGCGGGATCGTACTCGGTCTGTCACGTGTTCCGCGGAGATATCTCCAGCAGGAGCTGGATATTGCGCAGTGATGTTCAGTTCATAGCGTCCATTTATGAATTTCCCACCAACAAACGGTTTCCGACTACATCACGGTTAAGAGGTATATTCTCATTTCTGAACGGGTACATCAGATACAAAAGGCTTTGATGTCAAATCTCAACAGATAATTAATGTGCTGACATAATAACGCTGGCATAACTCCAAACAAGAAACTGTATTTACTAGTGTTTACTCTTTCTTAAATACGCCGTTCAAGTCAATATACAACATCGTCATCGTCGTCGTTATCGTCATCATTGGATTTATGCTATTTTTTATTATTCATGAATCTATGGATTCAAAGACTGATGGTGTGTTTTGCCAGCTATATCCGATTAAACATACTTTATGCTCTATATAATATACCGCTATGCTTATAATTGTATCGACACATTCCCAGTTTTCCTGTAACACATTTCTAAAAATAAATGTAACTACCGGCAATTTTCGTCTCGGTTTTGGGCGAGTTTGGCCCATCTGCTTAGAATCTGCATTAAGGTCGCGGCGCCAGGTGTTTCTAGGCCGCCCTCTCTTCCTTTTCTCTTAGGGTTCCATGTGAGAGATTGCCTTGTCGTATTAGATGCAGGCTTGCGAAGGGTGTGAACTATCCTCCGCCAACGTCTCTGAAAGATGTCTTCTTCAACTTGCTGCTGCTTTGTTCTTCTCTACAATTCTTCGTTGGAGATCTTGTCTGGCCAGCGGATCTTGAGGATTTTCCTGAGGCAGTTAATGAAACCTGTTTTTTCTTTATGGTGGTGACAGTGGTTCTCTAGTTCTCTGCTCCACAAAGGAGTAGTGGCTTCACGATGGTGTTGAATGGCCTCATATTGGTGGTGATGCATATTTCGCTGGATCCCCGGGTGTTCTTCAGCTGATTGCTGATTGAAGGTTGCTCGTGCTTTACCGATGCGGGTTTTGACATATGCATCCTTCCTCTCGGGTTATCCAGAATGCTGACGAGATGGTTGAAGCTGTCCACCTCCTCCAGCGCCTCGCAATCGACTGTGATTGGTGTTGCTGGATGCGTTGGCCCTGAACACCTTGCTCTTCCCTCTGTTGATGGATAGTCCCAGTCTAGCTGAATGTTCCCCTACCATATTTGTATTTTCCTGCATCTGGTGTTGGGTGTTGGAGAGAAGAGCCAAATCATCGGCAAGTCGAGGTCTTCCAACTGTTTCCAGAGTGTCCACCGAATTCCATTCTGCTTCTGCTCCGTGGCTGTCTTCATTACCCAGTCTATGGCCGGCAGGAACAGAAAGGTGAGAGTAAGCAGCCTTGTCTTACACCGGTTCTCACTTCAAAGGCAACCATGAGCTGTCTACCATGAACAATTTCTGCAGGTCATTCCTTCATACGACTTAATGATGATGTTGGTGATCTTTCCTTGCACTCCGTAGTGTCTCAGAAGCCTGCAGAGGGACTCCCGGTCAACGCTGTCGAACGCCTTTTGATAGTCAATGAAGTTGACATACAACGGCGAATTCCACTCCAGCGATTGTTCGAGAATGATGCGCATTGTTGCGACCTGATCCGTGCACGATCTCTCCTTCCGAAAGCCTGCTTGGATGTCACGGTTCTACTGCGTCGTTCATTCGGTTCAGCAGGATGCGATTAAACACCTTTCCTGGGATGGACAACAGTGTGATTCCTAAGTAGTTCTCCAAGTCAGCCTTATGCGCTTCTACCGGTATGCTGTCAGGTGAATCTATGTCCTATGTGTCTATATGCGTCGTCTCACCGAGAACATTGGTTCTCGAGCGTAAACTAAGGTTTTCAAATGAGATCACAGGTTTCTGAATTTATGTTTAGCGTCTGCGAGCCAAACCAGCTATTAACCTATTAATTAATTTAGCTATTAATTCTGGGAACCTAAGAGAACTATGAGAACTATAGTTCCCAAATGAAAACCACGGATTTAGTATTAACGATGAGAACTTAAGTTCTAGTCATGAGATCTATAGTTTTCACAGATTATTTAACGTCCGTCGAAACCTTGGTTTTTAAATAAGATCCTAGGCTATCGCCGTTTGATACACATTTTATGATCACTTGGGTCCTGTGAAAACCTATGATATCGAATAAAAACTTGGGTTCTGGAAGCCATGTGCAATCTTCAAGCGAGAACCTAGTTTCTCAGTAAAAACCTAGTTTCTTGGGATTATGCGTCGAACCGCTTGCCATAACTCAAATATAAACTTACACATTTGCTTATCTCTAGAGAAGCAATATTTATATGCAAATACGGGTGACTTGTTGTTAGCTCACATCAGAACGAAATTTTCATGCTGAGCTTTTGCGCATTTTTTTTTTCAAATCTTGAAGCAACTTTGTAGAGTTTTTAACATGATAATATCTTAGTAGAGTTCAAATCCGGGTCCTGACGTGCATCCAAAAACGTATTATAGTTTTAAAGAATGAATGAACAATTAAACAATTTATCCAATAAAGATATAATAACATGATGTTGGTAATTTACTTTCAGAAAGCTTATACTTTACAAGCGACCGGCAAACGAGCAATTCGCAACATATGCCTGAAGTGATTTGCAAACGCCGGCTTTACCAAAGTGTGTGCTGTTGAATGTGTTGTATATGTTTGTGTACTTGTGAAAATGTGTATAGAAACATTTTGAAATATATTTATGTATTCACTTTCGATAGTGTTAATGTATCATATAAACAAGTATTATAAATCTTAAAATGAAATACATCTTTTAACGTTTCTTTCAGTTCCTTTTATTGTAAATGTTGTCAATTTATTGAAAATGTTTTAATGTTTTCACCGACTATGTAATCACTTTCGATAGTGTTAATGTATAAAACATGTAAAGTCTTAAACTGAACAACAGTTTGTTTATGTATTATATTTAAACTTAAATCTTAAAATGCGTGTGAAGAATACATTTAACCTTAAAATAATCTTCAAATAAAACAATGTTGTTGTTGCGTTGCACAGAGGTGACAATCAAAGGTGCGAAGGTTTCCTATTATTGATTCACACCTAATATTCGGTATTATTCACACCTATCCGCCTATATATTATGATATCTATCTATATATACTGCTAGTCGCCAACAATTAGCATTACAAGCAGGTGCGTGTCAGTGCTAGGAAATTAAGGAAGAAGTGTATAGGAGATAAAAGTAATACATAATGTATTTGTGAGACATAGAAACAAAGGTGATAGTGTTAGTTAAAAGAAGGAATATACAGATAAAAGGTTAAAAACAGCCAACCTGCTTAGAAACTGTGGTCTAGTTTGGTCACCCCCAGCCTAAACTGGTCCAGGGTAGATGCCTGTACAATATTGGCTGGTAGAGAGTTCCATAGGACAATAGTGGCTGGATAGAAAGAAAATTTATAGTAGTTGCTTGGAGTAGGGATTTGTCTGAATGAAAGAGGGTGCAAATGTCTAGTGAGCCGGGTCGGAGGAGTGACATAGGGAGGCATTGGTACAGCAACCAGTCCGTGGACAATTTTATAGAACATCAGTAGCCGGGAGTCATACCTTCTGTTCTCAAGTGAACGCCACCCTAATTTGTCTAGCATGTGTGTGACACTGTTGTGATATTAGTAATCATTTGTAACCCATCGAGCGGCCCTGCGTTGGACCATCTCGATCTTGTTTATGTTGTGTTGTGTGTGTTGGCTCCACACTGAGCTACTATACTTATACGATATTTGAGGTCGCCGTGGTGTAATGGATATGGTGTCCGCCTAGCGACTGGGAGGTCACGTGTTCGATCCCCACCGTGGGAGCGTTCTTTAGATCTACCCCAAAGACACCAAGTACTGGTTCTAGGCCCAGGAAACGGACTCGAGAGCGTTTATAAAATAAATAAATTAAACTATCGTACGATTCCCTTATTTCGAGCATGACCTAATTTTGACACTTTGTTTACATTAAGAACGCGGCTCTCGTGAATACGTCACACGCATGCGCTCCGAATATTTTGTTTTACTAACATAACTACGCTTGAAAATAATTACTGAAACGACCAAAATAACCAACAAAAAAAAAGTTTAATTGCATTTAAACATCTTACTTCGACTGATATAATCAAAATTTATGCCTATTCCGTTCATTGTTTCGGTACTCTTCAGTAAACTTGTACATAAATTGCAGACCACTGCGCTAGTGAACACATACTTTCATGTACTTGATTTTTGATTTATTTTAAAGAAAATTATTTTATCGTGTAAGTACCTGTTATCGAACAGCACCTAATATCGGACGTTTTGTTTTGGTTCTGCACATGCGCAAAAGTGCGCATGACGTCACATTGATAAACAAATGGTCACACATGAAGTCCATGACCTACTTGCCTACTTAGCTTGAAACAAATGCGCCAAAAACAGGTTAAAGGAATGCATTTATTGTTATTTACACCGTTTTGTGTGTTTTTTGCTATTACTATTTGAATGCATTTATCAAAACGTGCATTTACACACCAAAAATCATATTTCCGTTTGCAATTTTTATTTCAGCAGACGCAGATTTTTTCGCCGAGTCCGGGTCACGTGATAGTCATGTGACTTTGTATATACTGGAGTAGTATTTATGAAGTGTCGGGTAATAGGTCATGTTTACATCGGCCGCCATTTTGTTTTGTCTGCTAGAGGTGACAATAATCAGGGAATCATTGTTATGAATTCTTGAAGGTAGTTTGCTGGAAAACTTTACAGATAAATCATTCAATGATTGAACTGTTAGTCATTAGTTAAAACAAAATGTTTTTGTCATTTTAAGTGTTGCAATTTTAAGGTAATTGAACGTAATTTCTTAGGTGTTCGATAACTGGTTCGTCCACCATACTTGTTCTTGATTCCCAGAAAATGTTGCATGTTACAATATGAGCGCGCACATCGCGAAAATAGGTGACATGACGATATCCACATGTTCAGTGGGTATACACTGTCACGATCGGATATTTATTTTATCAAAGCTTTTAATAGTAACGTTTATGCCGAAAATTTTATTTCAAAAAAATGCGAACGTTATTTTTTTTCCAATTATTGAGCACCTTTTCGTGTCAATGTTGCTCAAAAAGAAAATCGACCGATAAAACAGAAAACTTGTTAAATGGTGAATAGAAGTTATAAAAAAAATGTTAAATTAATCTTTCAGTTTCTCTAAATTTGTTATCTGAATCGAATTTTCTAAGTTTTGTTGACCTCATGCCTATTGCAATCGAGTATTCTCGCTTTTCGGATGTGACCTCTCGACTCAAGGTAAACAACGCGCGTAGTGTCATTTGCGGGTGTGTATGGAACTGTCGGGTTTGCGTGGTTAAACACAAGAAGGAATTTAGGCGACTATGTAGGGTTAGTGCCGCTAAGAAAGTGAGCGATGAGAAGCAAGAGATTATGAACTCTAGGTCATGTGACAAGAAACTATTTTATAAATTGATTAATAAACAGAGAGGATCCCTGAAACAAGTGGTTGAAGATCTATATTTAGGAGAACACTCTACTCAGGAACAGAGGGTATTCTCGAGGGGTTCAAAGCACACTTCCAGCATTTAGCACAACACTCAGATGACACCGATTTTGATAAAACCTATCACAGTCAAGTTCAATGTGAGATATCCGCAATCACCAATATCGTCTCTAACTCCCCTGTGAACCCTGACAAAAGCCCTAAAAACAATTCATAAAGGTAAAGCGGCGGATATTTTTGGTATTAACATAGAGCATGTTGTATTCGGCCCGGACAGTTTAAGAACTAGTATTATTGAAATCATCAACATTATCTTCAATAACCGAGAAATTCATACCTGTTTGAAAAGAGGCATCTTAACCCTGGTCTTTAAAAAGAAAGGCGTTCCATCCGAAGTAGGTAATTACAGAGGAATAACAGTACTACCTACTCTGTGCAAAATTATAGAGACAATTTTAAGAAATTGAATTCAAGACTGTAATTTTAAAGTGCAAAACGCATCACAACGAGGCTTCACGTCAGGGTCCTCCCCGTTAAATGCCGCTTTTATTCTTGAAGAGTACTAACGTGAGTGTACAGACCTAAAAACCTCTGCTCACGTGGTGTTCCTAGACGCCAAGTCAGCGTTCGACGTGGTCGACCACTCCCAACTTCTACGCAGACTTTACCATGAAGGTATACACGACGGTCATTGGCTCCTCTTGAAATCCTTGCATGAAAACTCATCCAGTGTTGTTAAGTATAGGTCCCAAATCAGTGGTTCCTTCGATATATCACAAGGAGTACGTCAGGGAGGGATCCTCTCCACAGACCTCTACATCAATCCTTTACTGGATAGGTTAGCCGACACCCGACGAGGTGGGCGTATTGGCACCGTACTCGCTAATAGCTCGGCGTGCGCAGACGATGTATGTTTAATGGGTAGAGACCACTCAGATGTACAGTTAATGATAAATATGTCCCTATCATTTGCAAACGAAGAACGTTACCTCCTTCAACCCACAAAGACTGTGGCCTTAAATATCAAACCTTCCAAAAGAACAACAATCCCTAAAAGTGAATGCTTCAAACTGGGTGAAATTAACCTTAATCATGTGGATACCTCCGTCCATTTGGGTATTACAAGAACGACGTCTGTCTGTGAAACAACTGAAGTGAACGTAGAAGGGAACATCTCAAAGGCAAAACTTGCTCTGTTCAGTGTTCTTGGAGCCGGGCTGCACGGTCACAACGGTCTGGACCACAAATCAATGCTGGATCTTTATATGTCATTTGTTCTTCCTGTGCTCACTTACGGTATAGAAATATTCACACCAAAGAGTACTCTCATCAAACAACTAGACCTATTCCAAAGGAAAACTATTAAACAGATACTGTCTCTACCAAATAATGCTGCAGATCCCTGTGTGCTTATCCTTACTGGACTGCTACCAATTGAAGCAATATATCATCTGAAAATCTTAAACTTTTCCAACAATATATGTGGCCAAAATGAGTCTAGTATTGAACGCCAATTTGTGGTACGGCAACTTTCTGTGAAATCAGGAAAATCCTCATCATGGATAAACTGTGTGCTCCCTCTCCTTGTAAAATATGACCTAGAAGATGTTGATGATTATCTGCAAAACCCCCTTAATAAATCCCAGTAAAGACTACAGGTACATAAAACGTTAGTGAATTACTGGAAAGAATATATCGATAGGATCGCCCGCACCTATTCCTCTTTGAAATACATGAACATTCAATATTCACCTTGCATTTTTCATCCTTGGATACAAGTTGGATGCTCCTCAGCACTAGAGGTAACTCGACTCCCTACAAGATTCAGGCTACTTACCGGCACTTACGTACTCCAAGTAAATAGATGCCGCTTCAACCAGTATGCCATAAGCGCAGTGTGCCCAAACTGTAAAGTGGAAGATGAAACAGTTGAACACTTCCTGCTACACTGCTCTGCACTGGAACAGGTAAGAGCCCCAATAATGTGCGAAATTTGGAATATACTTGAGTCTATTGATCTCACCAAACAAATTACTCCCCCTGCTCTACTAGCCCAAACCCTCATTGGCTGGTCAATCATAGTCCAAAACCATCCTTCATATAGAGACAAAACGCGCATGTTAAAATTTCATATACGAAGACTTTTCTTCCACTTACATACTACAAGATATAGACTTTATAAAGAACTGTCTGAAAACTGAAGACTTCTTGGTTGCATGGCATGCGGTCTAGATACTTGTTCAGTGTTTGTAATGACTGATGTGTGTATATACGAACCCTGTAATGAACGTGTGAAAAATAACATGTGGTCCAGATATGTCCCCAATGTCTATAATATCCGGTGTGCTTATATGTGTACTTTACGATATACCTGTGAAAACTGTGCAATGACTGTGTTGTGTATATATATGTACTTTGTGATATACTTGTGAAAGCCATGTATATAGGAACTAGGGTGGTGAAGGTGTGATATTTATACATCGGACTTGTTCTCCCAGCAACCACTGGGGTTCGCCATCTTTGGCGGTAAAGACTACACAGATACAGATACACGCTGTAAATTAACAATTTTGACGTGAATTGAACGGAAATGAAATAAATCTTTTTATGTATATCGTTTATTGCGGCATTGTTTAAATAATTCAGAAATTATTTTAGTTGTTTCCTTAACCGCTCGACTCAAGGTAATTGGAGGATATATATTATCAGTGGAGCGAAACGTCCAATGTCACCCTACACAAATATCAGTGGCACGAAACGTCCATCACCCTCCCAAACAAAGTCAAACAAGGCCTCTAGTCGATCATTTCGGATTTTTAAGAAAAAAATGCATATTTTACCAATCTATGCATTATTTATATAAACTGCATCCATCTGTACGAACCGTTCCCAAGGTCTAACAAGGGCTGTTTGTAAAACATGCATGCCCCCCATATGGGCTGTCAGTTGTAGAGGAAGCCATTGTGTGAATACGTTTTTTGTCACTATGACCAGAGACCTGAACTTTGACTTTTCACCACTAAAAATGTGCAGCTCAGTCAGATACACATGCATGCCAAATATGAAGTTGCCATCTTCAATATTGCAAAACTTATTAAACTTTAACCAAGGTTAAAGTTTTTGGACACACACATAAAATGAATGAACGAGTCACTGTGACCTTGACCTTTGACCTAGTGACCTGAAAATTAATAGGGGTCATCTGCCAGTCATGATCAATGTACCTATGAAGTTTCATGATCCTAGGCGTAAGCAATCTTGAGTTATCATCCGGAAACCATTTTACTATTTCGAGTCACTGTGACTTTTGACCTAGTGACCTGAAAATCAATAGGGGTCATCTGCCAGTCATGATCAATGTACCTATGAAGTTTCATGATCCTAGGCGTAAGCATTCTTGAGTTATCATCCGGAAACCATTTTACTGTTTTGAGTCACTGTGACCTTGACCTTTGACCTAATGACCTTAAAATCAATAGGGGTCATCTGCCAGTCATGATCAATGTACCTATGAAGTTTCGTGATCCTAGGCCTTAGCGTTCTTGAGTTATCATCTAGAAACCATCTGGTGGATGGACCGACCGACGGACCGACAGACTGACATGTGCAAAACAATATACCAACTGTTCTTTAAAGGGGGGCATAAAAAGTAATTATTCCTGTCAAACGGCAGTATAAATCTTATGAGGTTCCATGTGGAACTATACATTGAAGAATAATTGTGAAATAAGATGGGTAAAGAATGTTACCCACTTTTACTCAATGTAAATAAAAATCATTAGAAGTTTCATGTTAATCAAACAAGAGGCGCTATGGTGTTGTAGATATGGTGTCTGCCTAGCGTTCGGGAGGTCACGGGTTCCATCCCAACTGTGGGAGCGTTCTTTAGATTTCCCCCATAGACACCAAGTACTGGTTCTAGTCCCAGGAAACGGACTTGAGAGCGTTTAAAAAAAGCCTAAGGCTTTCTATGCAATTGAGCTTAAATAAATAGGTTTAAACTAATAAAACTAGAGCTTTGTCACAGACGTGATTAATACCCCCACATGCGGCATTGACACATATTTTGCATGTTGTCTTCACAAAAAACAGCGGACACCATGCTCAATTTTTAAAACGCACTAAGTGCTCCTTGACCTAGTTTTTGACCCAGAAAGGCCCATGTTCTAACTTGGTCTTTAGATCATCTCCATAAAACTTCTGACCAAGTTTGATGAAGATCGGGTGTAAACTACTTGAATTAGAGAGCGACACCATGCTCAATGTTAAAAAACGCACTAAGTGACCCCGTGACCTAGTTTGAGGCCCGGAATGGCCCATGTTTGAACTTGTCCTAAAGATCATTTAGATAAAACTTGTGACCAAGTTTGGTGAGGATTGGATGAAAACTACTTGAATTAGAGAGCGGACAACATGGTGAGGTTTACAACGCACTAAGATACCCCGTGACCTAGTTTTTGACCTGGCATGACCCATATTCAAACTTGACCTAGACATCATCTAGATACAACTTCTGACCAAGTTTGGTGAAGATTGGATGAAAACTACTTGAACAAGGGCTGTTTGTAAAACATGCATGCCCCCCATATGGGCTGTCCGTTGTACTGGCAGCCATTGTGTGAATACGACTTTTGTCACTGTGACCTTGACCTTTGACCTAGTGACCTGAAAATCAATAGAGGTCATCTGCAAGTCAAGATCAATGTACCTATGAAGTGTCATGATCCTAGGCAAAAGCGTTCTTGAGTTATCATCCGAAAATCATTTTACTATTTCGGGTCACCGTGACCTTGACCTTTGACCTTGTGACCTCAAAATCAATAGGGGTCATCTGCGAGTCATGATCAATCTACCTATGAAGTTTCATGACCCTTGGCATATGCGTTCTTGAGTTATCATCTGAAAATCATTTTACTATTTCGGGTCACCGTGACCTTGAACTTTGACCTAGTGACCTGAAAATCAATAGGGGTCATCTGCGAGTCATGATCAATCTACCTATAAAGTTTCATGATCCTAGGCATATGCGTTCTTGAATTATCATCCGAAAATCATTTTACTATTTCGGGTCACAGTGACCTTGACCTTTGACCTAGTGACCTCAAAATCAATAGGGGTCATCTGCCAGTCATGATCAATCTACCCATGAAGTTTCATGATCCTAGGCGTATGCGTTCTTGAGTTATCATCCGGAAACCATTTTACTATTTCGGGTCACCGTGACCTTGACCTTTGACCTCAAAATCAATAGGGGTCATCTGCAAGTCATGATCAATGTACCTATGAAGTTTCATGATCTTAGGCCCAAGCGTTCTTGAGTTATCGTCTGACAACCACCTGGTGGACGGACGGACCGACCGACCTACCGACCGACATGAGCAAAGCAATATACCCCCACTTCTTTGAAGGGCATCTGCGAGTCATGATCAATCTACCTATGAAGTTTCATGATCCTAGGCATATGCGTTTTTGAGTTATCATCTGAAAATCATTTTACTATTTCGGGTCACCGTGACCTTGACCTTTGACCTAGTGACCTGAAAATCAATAGGGGTCATCTGCGAGTCATGATCAATCTACATATAAAGTTTCATGATCCTAGGCATATGCGTTCTTGAATTATCATCCGAAAATCATTTTACTATTTTGGATCACCGTGACCTTGACCTTTGACCTAGTGACCTCAAAATCAATAGGGGTCATCTGCGAGTCATGATCAATCTACCCATGAAGTTTCATGATCCTAGGGGTATGCGTTCTTGAGTTATCATCCGGAAACCAATTTACTATTTCCGGTCACCGTGACCTTGACCTTTGACCTAGTGACCTAAAAATCAATAGGGGTCATCTGCGAGTCATGATCAATCTACCCATGAAGTTTCATGATCCTAGGCGTATGCGTTCTTGAGTTATCATCCGGAAACCATTTTACTATTTCGGGTCACTGTGACCTTGACCTTTGACCTAGTGACCTCAAAATCAATAGGAGTCATCTGCAAGTCATGATCAATGTACCTATGAAGTTTCATGATCCTAGGCCCAAGCGTTCTTGAGTTATCGTCTGACAACCACCTGGTGGACGGACGGACCGACCGACCTACCGACCGACCGACCGACATGAGCAAAGCAATATACCCCCTTTTCTTCGAAGGGGGGCATAATTAGAGAGCGGACAACATTGTGATGTTTAAAACGCACAAGTGACCCTGTGACCTTGTTTTTGACCCGGCATGACCCATATTTAAACTTGCCCTAGACATTATCAAGATACAACTTCTGACCAATTTTGGTGAAGATTGGATAAAAACTACTTGAATTAGAGAGCAGACAACATGGTGAGGTTTAAAACACACTAAGTGACCCCGTGACCTAGTTTTTTACCCGGCATGGTCCATGTTCGAACTTGACCTACACATCATCTAGTTACAACTTCTGACCAAGTGTGGTGAAGATCGGATTTAAACTACTTGAAATAGAGAGCAGTCACCATGCTCAATGTGTAAAACGTACTAAGTGACCCTGTGACCTAGTTTTTGATCTGGCATGGCCCATGTTCGAACTTGGCCATCAGATCATCTAGATAAAACTTCTGACCAAGTTTGAAGAAGATCGGATGAAAACTACTTGAATAAGAGACAGAACACCATGCTGAATGTTAAAAAACGCACTAAGTGACCCCGTTACCTAGTTTTTGACCCGGCAAGGCCCATGTTGGAACTTGGCCTTAAGATCATCTAGATACAACTTCTGACCAAGTTTGGTGAAGATCGGATGAAAACTACTTGAATTAGAGAGCGGACAACATGCTGAATGTTTAAAACGCACTAAGTGACCCTGTGACCTAGTTTTTGACCTGGCAAAGGACCATGTTCTAACTTGGCCTAGACATTATGTAGATACAACTTCTGACCAAGTTTGGTGAAGATCGGATGAAAACTACTTGAATTAGAGAGCGGACACTTAATACGGACCGACAGACAGACAGACCGACAGACAAGTTCACTCCTATATACCCCCCTAAACTTTGTTTGTGGGTGTATAACAAGAGACCGTTCCAAAGAACTAAGCTCCTTGTGGTTAACGACTTGTTAACTCGTCCAAAGTCCGCATCTTTCATACAAACATATATTTAATAACACACCCCGTTTAATTAACATGGTTTATTAAAAAGTTTACCAAAAATTGCAGAGGTCTTTTTTCAAGTGCTTTCTATGTGTTTTTAAACATAATAGCAATACGATGAAAGTAATAAATTCGAAGAGTAATGTGTAACAATTGCAATTTAAAATGTTTGTATATAAACACATTTTATTTTGGCTAAAGATGGACGAATGATCTTAAAAACTAACCACTGCACACATCGCGCTGAGGTAAGCTGACAAAATATGCAAAAGTATGCTTGTCACAATCAAACACAATTCCCAATTAATATAGTGTATGATAACGCGTAACGATATTATAATATAGTTCTTATTTCAAAGAACTATCATAAAACAATTTATTGATAGATCTTTGCTTATATAGTGTAGCATAAAAAGTTAAAACAAATACAATTGAAGGCATCAATAACGACATACATAGTAAATAACTCATTGTGTTAGCTAACATTTAAATATAGTCTATCTTAGATCAAGTAATTTCAGAAAAAAACTGGATGCTTGATTACTTTCTTATACCAAAGCAAATTCTTCAATAACAATTTGAACTAATCTTATTGGATAATACTTTGTGAAATCAGTGTCAAGCTAGTTTTTACTTATAAAAATACAACATGTTAAGCGTAAAACCAGGTCACTAAAATCAAAATGCATACATTCAAAACAGTTACTTTGTTTTCTTGCTAGTTTTTAAAATGATTTTATGAATCTTCTTATATATGTCCACTCTTAAAAATGTGCAGCCTTTAAGATATCCTTTACGTGTACATACATAATACAAGATACAACAGAAAGACAGCTCATTAGAAACACCTTTGACAAATAATACAAACAATCACAATAACACAGTCTTAAAGGGGCATATGAGCGGTATTTCCTTATAGAGACATTTATTAAAACAATTCATTTGCCAACTGTTCAAGCACATGTTAATCTATAATTAATGTTATATCGATTAAATATTTAAGAACAATATACACGCTGTCAACACTATTTTTTGATAAAGGAATTATGTGGTACTAGAACTAAAGCTTTCAAAAATTTACTTAATCAATTAGGATTTAACTACAGCAGTGTCGGGATAACGCAAGTGTGCGTGCGTGTAGCTGTTCCTTATGTACGTTTCATTAAGATCGATTTTACTACTAGACTGATTTTCCCATACCCACCAAGTATCCCGGAAAACAAGTTTTTGATTTTTGACATTTATGAAAACGAGACACGCGTGTTAGGCCTAAGCAATCTTTTAATAATTACTTATTAAATGATAATCTTATTTTTGAAAATAAAATATCATATACACCGTTGATATATGCCCCTTTATAAAAGACACTCTTTTAATATTTAACAAAATACAGAAATTCAATACATGACGATTACATGTTATGAAAACAATTTAAATTACACTTTCTGCAATTATGTTCTGTTTCATCGATTGTAGCTTAAAAATACTACAAAACATAATGAAAGAAACTCATATTGGTCCACAAAGCTAAGGATGTCTCAAAAAACGCAATCAAACCATTCTTAGCAATACTTTATACAATAGAATGTGATGAATATAGAAAATACTATGTTATCGTAAAATACATGTTAGTTTATTCAGCATGGATTTGAACACCTGAACCACGAGCCTTGGCAGTCATGTTTTCTTGCCGAGCAAATAAACCTATATGCAACAAACGATTACCTTGTATTCTGTTTCTTCCATCATTATTTCTCAAATATAAATATTAATTTAAACATAAAATTGATAACATAAAAAATCAAATGGCGTCATGCAAATAAACCTGAAATAAAATGACACGATTGCTCTTCGCCTGACAGATTTATCAAAGCAGTTCTCCAATCTAGCTTAGTTTATATCTTGAGCTTTAAAAAATGCATGATTCATAATGGTGTGAAATGATCTATTTGCTAGTGTTAAAAAGGAATATATCACACATTTTCGTTTCAATATCTTTGCAAATTTAAGGCGTTGTTACCTTTAATTAAACAAACTATTTAAGAGTAAATGAACTCAATTATAATTTAACGGAACTTAATGTCACTTATTTTAAATAAAATGTATTTTAGATCTAAGTTTTTTTTAGATAAGGTCCGGAAAAAATACAACGGCAATTCACCATATTTTTATCATCAAAATATGTACATAATACATCACATAGTGTTTTAAAAGCACATAAGACTATTGTACTTCATGGTAGTGATTTTGCGTCAATAAATGATGAAAATAGTTCAAAGCTCTACATTAACAACACTCTGTAGCACCAACAAAATATTGCAATTAAAGAGACACAATATACACGATATACAACAAGCGCTGTCACTTACTGTGACGAACAACAGATGTGTTTGTCAGAAACACAATGCCCCCTATTGCGTCGCTTTGAAGCCATAAATTTTACCTTTGACCTTGAAGGATGACCTTGACCTTTCACCACTCAAAATGTGCAGCTCCATGAGATCCACATGCATGCCAAATATCCAGTTGCTATCTTCAATATTGCAAAAGTTATCGCAAAACTTTAACCTTGACTTTAACCTATGTTAAAGTTTTGGGACAGAATGACAGACAGACAGAATGACAGACAGACAGGCCAAAAACAATATACCCCCGATCATTCGATCCGGGGGCATACAAAGCAATCCACGGCACATTAATGAATGCATACATAATAATTACACGATATAATTTATAAAAGGCAGAACTTCAATTAATATTTATGGTTTTGTCCATTAGCATTTCATCAATTTATTATCAACAAAATTGTCGGATGCAAGTATGGAATTCAATGTATACAAGCACTTCTCTGCATTCCTCCGATTATCTTTAAACATTACATTCAACTCATCCTAGAACTGTTCGAGATAGGCACAGCATATATACATGTATTAGTTATATACTGACCTGTTACACAATACCATTTACATAAGGTATGTTTGTATAATATGTATGCCCCACCCCCTCCCAAACTTAGGAATTTCAAATACATGTAGTCCACCCACCCATCAATAGGCTTCACCAAGCAACAAGACATCACTGTATGGCTAATAAAACTGGCTGGAGCATTTTTTGGTTAACAACATGCCTATCACGATTAAATATTTAAAGGTGTAAACAGCTGTGAATCAGAAAAATAGTCTATCCATGTATCAAGATTTATCTGCATATGGTGTTTTGTGAAAAACGCAGTTAAGCAGTTGATATGATGTCTGCCTAGCAATCAGAAGGTCCCGATTTCAACTCAACTCTGTGAGCGTTCTTGAAGTCTTCTCTAATGACACAACGTACTGGTACTACCAAGGGCACGTACTCGAGTGTTATAATAGCCCTAAGTCTTTTGGTGTAAAACTATAGGAGTAAAGTAAACACACTTGCCAGTTTAAGAGACGTTTGTCATTGGTATTAACGGTACTTTAAATGACTTTTGCACCTGTTAGGAGCCCATTGACATTGACCTTTAATCTCAAATATGAAAGGTCTTCGATTGTTTCCAAGTTACCATAACACAAATTTTCATCATTGAAGGTCTAAGCAATCTCTGGATATCGCGCGGAACGAATGGACTACGGACCGATCGACCGATCTACACAATGTTTATGAAATTTCGTGAAAAATTAACCGTCATGTACATTGCACTACTTCACTGCCCTTGGTCATGTTCGGGAACAACGTTCAGAATAATTATCATGAATATCTGAATATACTCTTCCATAAAAGTGATTTAACATATAATACAACTTTTATTTTCCCAGTCAGACTTGACACAATAATCATGCAGAAAAGTAGAACATGGACATTATAATCAAATCGCCTGAAGTTATCTAAACTAAAATCAAAATGTCACATTAAGTTAATCAGGTGTAAAACAACTATAATATATTCAAATTATGGCCCTCCGTAAGGAAGCATCGGTTTTACATTTATCTTCATGAACAAATACAATACGAAAATTCATTAAAATGAAAAGAAACAGACATGGCATGTTCATGTTTAAACAATGTTTTTTTTTAGGACGGACGGACAGACTGACATAATGACGGACAGTTCAACTGCTATATGCCACCCTACAGGGAGCATAAAACACAAAACACATTTAATCTTCACATACATGCGTAAAGACCATACCGCTACACTGCTGGGCGGTATTGGCGCTCAAATATGACAAATACAACATCTGGCAAACACAATTATGAATATTTAGTGCAACTAAATCGGATGTTATAAAGTACGCGATATGTATTCAAGAACTTATAAGTACATGTTACAGTATAAACATCTGCTACGCATCAACCACTAAAAATAATTGCTGTAAAACATATTTTACATCATTGATGGACAATAAAACACCTAACAAATAATGCATAATCTTTACAAAGCAAATGTACACAAACAAATGATCTAATATCCACATCACAATGTGTAATTTTATTAGTAAAAAAACATTTGAAATTAATCAACTATAGTATTTCTACATCTACACAGACTTAAAACACCTTAATTACTTTAACTTCACGAACAATATTTAAAACATCTTCTTTTCCTATAAATTGCGGAACGAAACAACAAAATACTCAATTCAATAGAGAAAAAGAACATTTGTCAATTTTCCACCAACCATAAACAACATATTAAAGCAAACAGTTATCATAAACTTCAGGTCATGAACAATAAACTATTTTTTTCCAAAGAACATCGCATGGCACATTAAATTTACAAACAAACCAGTTGTGTCTTTGCAAAACCGTCATCAAGAAATTACAAGCTAGACTAGTAAATAAAGCAAATCAATACTAAGAATAAAAAAACACATTCATATCAATGATGCAAAAGCTCTGAACCAGAATCAATGTCATGTAATTGAATATTGCATGAGCATCCATCATCACAACACAATTTCAATAACATATGTGTACGTGAATTTACAAAAAAACATTAATATACACTTTTTACAAAATTCACACAACGTACTGTGCACAATTATTTGAGTTCAGTTGAGTTTTGGTAAACTTACATGTAAAATATACAGCACTATGGTACTTTCGTTTGATTGAAGTGTACATTTCATTTTATAATGCACCCAAACCAAATTCCCTCATTTTCTATTTTCTTTCTTCTTGTCTTTTTTCCGTTGCCTTCTACCGCGTTTAGGTTTTTCTTCCTCCGGTGCCTTCTGTTCCTCTGCAAAACAATTACAGAAAACAATTCTTATAAAACAATGAAACCTGTAGATACTAGGTTACCTTATCAGGAATGTGTTCGCTGCAAAATAAGAGGATATTAATATTTATGGGAAATAAAAGAGTGCACCACTACTTCTGAACTTAAGGACGCATTAGGCGTCACAAATTCCTGAAAGGTGAATGAAAAAAAGCCGCAGAATATAATATATTACATCGCATGAAATGATGATTTTTAGAAATATAACGCTTTCCCACTAAGTTTGAAGATCATTCAATTCAAAATGTTATGCTAAGAATAACACAGAGTCAAAATGCTTGTGTACCTTCCTTATGAATGATGCCCCCTTTTGCACCATCCAACGGTAAAATCTTGTTTACGTCCCTCTCCACGGTGTGTGCGAAAGCGCTAGTACCAACAATGTTAGCTTCAGCCTTTCCCGCATTTCCAAACTGACCAAGTTCAGCAGTGGATACAGAAGGAAACACTGAAAATCCCAATTACACTATAACAAGAGCTGTCACCATAGGATGACACATGCCCGCTATAAACGCTTTGATAGAAGTTATAGCATTTTTCGAAATCTAAACGCAGATTTCGAAACTTAAACACGGACCCTAAGTTTAAGGTCAATGTCACAGGGGTCAAAATATGTGTGCGTATAGAAAGGCCTTGTCCATATACACATGCATACCAAATATGAAGGTTATATCTCAAGGGATATAGAATTTAAGTTATGAGCATTTTTCTAAACCTAAACGCAGATTTCGAAACCTAAACGCGGACCCTTAATTCAAGGTCAAGGTCACAAGAGTAAAAATTTGTGTGCGTATGGAAAGGCTTTGTCCATATACACATGCATACCAAATATGAAGGCTTTATCTCAAGGGACATAGAAGTTATGAGCATTTTTCGACATCTAAACGCAAAGTGTGACGGACAGACAGTCTGATCACTATACGCCCTCCTTCGGGGGCATAAAATCTCTATTGTGTTTTACAAAAGAATCATGATGACCCTTAAGTGCCCAACTGAGTTTACGGAAACCAATGTAGAATAATTCACCCGTGTATGATGGATTTTTTTTACTCCACTTGTCCCAGATTCAAACATGACCTTCATATAGTTGCAATAATTCAACTCTCAGCTTAGGCTGAGAGTTGCAATGCGCTCTCTCTTGTCCATGGGTGCAAAATGTTATCAACAATTCAGAGGTTAATGAACACTGAAACTGCAAGAGCTTATTAAAATTTACCTATCTAAACCACAAACTCATCCAAATGGTACCATTAAAGCAAGAAATAATTGATTTGTATTGACTATGGTTTTGTTTTGTACGCTGTATCCGCCATATTGGAAAATTGACCCAATATAGGTCAGGTCGCATAACACCAATATTTTGTACTTTTATATGTGTTGGAGCCAAAAAGTCATTAACGATGTGGTATTCGATACAGAATGCACTGTTTCAAATTTGAACATAACAATGTCAGCGAGAAAAGTGTGTTGAAGCATTGTCGTGATTTTATCGGATGCATGCAAAGGATAACATCTGTAGGTTTCCATTCAGGTAAATTTAACATGGTTATGAAGTTTATTCATTATTTTCCTCAATTTGTCTCGAATGACGTCTGTAACTCTGTTTAGTGAAGCGCACGGATTCGCTGCGCTGAACTGCACCCATGTTTATGAAGGGTTGCATATGGACTGCCAGAGCCGCCATAGCAAAAATTATCAAAGGTTCTGGGAGTCCGTTTATATGGACTAGACCTTCATACTGCTAAGTAAAAAGTTTCCTCTATAGCGAGTCATAAGTATGGCTTCTAAAGGAGTATACATTTTTAGAACTGCTGGACGAATTTGACAGTGATTCAAGTTGATCAAGACATTGCCAAAATAAACATTCTGACAAAGTTTTTTCAAGCTTGAGTAATAAATATTGACCTTAGAGTGGTACCATCTTTTCCCGAACTTTTTCTAGATATTGTCAAGACACATTTTCTATGTTTCATTAAGATCGAATCATAAATTTGTTCTCTAAAATGGTGAAAAGGTTTGCAAACGATTTGACTAGGTAACCATGTTTCTAGAAGCAAATATCCCAGATCTGAACTTGGTCTAGACATTAAGATAAACATTCTTACAAAAGTTTCATCAGGCTGAAAGTTGATGATTCACAGTGCACATCACAAGCTGCACCACGGCGGACATCGAGTGACCATAACAACTCATTTGTGTGCGGTGAAAAAGTCAATAACGTTTACAGAACTTTGTTTACATTTTCTAACAGTTTTCTTTAATATTAAATATAAACAAGAGCTGTCACCATAGGGTGACATATGCCCGCAAAAAAACGCTTTTTCGACACTATGCGAAGATTTTAAAACCTAAACGCCGACCCTAAATTCAAGGTCAGAGTCAAAGGGGTCAAAATGTGTGTGAGTATGGAAAGGCCTTGTCCATATATACATGCATACCAACTATGATGGTTACATCAGAAGCGACATAGAAGTTATGATCATTTTTCGAAACCTAAACGCTAAGTGTGACAGACTTTCAGACAGACAGACAGACAGACGGACGGAGGGAAATGCGATCACTATATGCCCACCTTCGGGGGCATAAAAAGCAATAGATATTATTTAATTGCTCTCCATACTACTGTTTGACACATTATGTATAACCATGTATTCATCAAATCATGCATACCACCACCACTCTGCTCATTTGGCGTCACTGCAGTCGAAGTTCGTCCAGGCTTTGTTCTAACCTCTCCAGATTTGCATGCTACAGGAATGCCTCTTGCACGCCCTTTTACAAACAGATTGATATATTTTGTTAAAGGTTGAAAAATGTATTTTCAATTCTGATAAAATATAAATGGCTATTTTCATACTTTGATGCTCTGTATTAAATTTTCCGTATTGCCTTCATTGACAGATACATCATCTTTGTTACTTTATCATTGTACGTTAATGCTTTTTGTGTTCTAAAGACTGACCTCTGCCACGTCCTATTGCAGCTGATCCACCACATACAGCACCAGGGTTTGACTTGAGCGTTTTGGTTGGCAACACCGATTCTCTTACTGTAATTGAACATATGAATAATTTAAGACCAGTAGTTTGTACCTTAATATATTTGGTCAAACACTTTCTTTACAGTATTTTCCAAGTGATGCTATACCAAACACCATTGACTAACAAGAAATGTGATAACCCTCGACAATACAAAAAAAAATGCATTTTTACATTACTCTGGCTATTAAACTCACCATCAGATGAGGCTCTTGGGTTTGTTAACAATGTTGTTTTGCAAGACTCTTCTTCGCCAAATGTAAGGTTACCATCAGGTAATAACATCCGATCTCTCTGGACGGCGTCCTTAAACACGAAACGAGAAGGTTAAGATAGCCTTAGATCGCTCCCCTGTGTAATTGGGCGTTTCAAATTTTAAATCAAGAGACATGATTAGCACAATTTTTGTGTAGGACCAAATCTGTTTTCAAATACCACATAGCAAGTGTTTTTTTGCATTGTGATCTCTGAAAACTTTTCTACATTTATTATTATATTATCCCCATGCAAGGTCTATTTTGATCCATGGGGTATGATATTCATAAACGTTGTCCATTATCTGATGTGCCGACACCATGTCGAATATTACACATTTTAGAATTATTATTTCAGATAAGCTTTAAAATATTCCACTTCATAAGTTTATATAAATAATGTGATTTCTGAGGCTTGGACAGTTTTTCAACTATTGATCATATAGTGTTCTTTATTTAAACTCACTTCACTACTGGGTCACTCTCGCTCATACTTCAACAGTTAAAAACCCTCCATGTGAATATTATCGTAAAGAAAGGAAATTTTGACTGTGTTGTGAGGGCTGAGAATCATTTCTAGGTTTAAGTCCTGTTACTTGTTATGTTAAAACAAGTTCGATATAAACTCTACTTAGCTAAGACAGAGAACAATGACCAATTGATCACAAAAACAAACACATAAGTAACTATAAACAAGAGGGCCTGAAAGGCCCAAAGTCGCTCACCTGAGATAAAAAGAAATGACCTGTTCTTTGCAGCCCAAGATATCAATGAAACAAATGTTCTAACCAAGTTTCATGAAGAATGAACAACAAATGGCCCTCTGGCGGCCATGTTTTTTTTAACAGAGCTGAACCATTTTTGAACTCTTCCAAGATATGTCCAAGATTCATGAAGATAATGTCTTCTAGACTGTTCACATGTTTTCACTATATACATATAAAGAAAACTGCCCCACTGCCTGGTGCCCATGTTTTTCCACTTATCACGACCATTTTCAAACTCGTCCGAGACATCCACATAACTAATGTTTTGACAAAATTTTATGATAATTAAGTAAAAAATGTGACTTCTAGAGTGTTCACAAGCTTTTTTACTATATAAATATAAGGAAAAAGACCCCCCCCCCTGGCAGCCATGTTTTTTTTATAGATCCAAACCATTTTCGAACTCAAATGTCGTATCCAGGTGTGGTAGTGCGGTCTCGTTTACTTAGGCACATAAACTGGTCACGGGATGGTTACGAGTTATGTAACTTTGTGAGCACTTATGTAATGCGGAAATATTTATTCCACAATCGCTTATTTCCGGTCAGGATGACACTGCTGACTTGGTTGTAATTCAATTAAGTAAAGGTATTGCCGTTTACTTGAATCATTTTATAAACATATTATTCAACAGTAGGCTGTTTTACACTAAACAATTTAGAAATATGAAAATGTATCAATTTTATATTTCATTTCATTAATATTGTGTATCATTCATTACCTATTATTTTCAATTTTCTGACATCGTTTAAATACATTAAGCCTGAAAATGATTAATCTTGATAAATGAACTCCGCAAATAAGAAAGCTTTATCTTGATTTTGAAGATTATTCTGAATTTGTTTTTTATCTCCAGAAACTTATAATTGAAATTATTTCCTTATTGTTTTCATAGACTATCCATTTGATATTTGTTAACATATCTTTAATATGATTATATAGAGTAAATCATTATGGAATCTTGTTTTGATATGAAGTTCCCATTTAAATTACATATTTTTTTGTTAATTGTTAAAAACATGCATTAAATACTCAAACTGTGAGGAATCTTGTTTTGATATGAAGTTCCCATTTAAATTACATATTTTTTGTTAATTGTTAAAAATATGCATTAAATACTCCCACTGTGAAATAAAATATATCAAACAGTTCAACCAGCTTTTATTACTGACCACTGATATTAACATCTGGCATACAGCACAGTGAGAGGGTCAGAAAGCTGAGTGGTAAATAGTTACAAACTGCAATGATCAATATCTGGGGTCTAACAAATTCTAGAGCAGAACTAATCAAAGCGCTGAAGGCACTGAAGATGTTCGCTATTGCATAATTTAACACACAATTCATTTTTCAAAATCAATCGCAATTTTGAAATGAACACACGCCATTCAACTTTATAAAGTGTGTGTCATAGCGCACGGGTCGAGTTTTGTGTGCACTTTTTATCATCCTTATTATTTCATAGAAATAACTTAGACAAAATAAAAACAACATGCTTTTTGGACGTTCTGAAAGCATAGAAAGTATGATGAAAATGGTAATGAGAACTTAATATAAAGAAAATTTGCTGTCACCATCATATTAAAGGAATATTTTTTTCTAATATCAAATAACTATCTCACCAAGAATATAAATTCATAATGAAAGTTCCGTGTACAAAACTTTAGATTTTTGACAACATATACAAATTCAAAATATGCAATAATCTTCGTATCTTGTATATGGAGGAATAAAAGTATATAAACATTACTATTTATGCTTTACTTGTTACCCGAGCAGTTCACACGATGTCAACAACGCTGACATAAACATAGGTAAAGAGCACTAATGCGCTTTTAGGCGTAGCTGTTTTACTCAGTTTTCATCTTAGTGACTTTTACATAACGCCAACAGACACGCATGAATATTGTCGAATATTAAATAAGCTGATTCGAGATACAACCTCTAAATTTTTGCTACATCACTGCGTATTTGCTCAATTCAAAGGATGTAGCACTGTTCCAGTGTAAGGAATTCCGGACTACTCTCTGTATGCTCAAACGACACAAATTGTGGCCCTGTTACAATTACGCGTTACAATCCATCTCGCAGAATTTCACTTTCGCCTCCAAGATGAGAAAACAATCATTGGCGAAATAGTATAGTGTCACGATAAGAGAAAATCGTTTAATTATCATACCACAATGTTTGCCGTACTTGGTCAGCACGTCTGGAAATCATTCCTTAATGTGTGGATAGGCTGCCATTATTAACAAGTTTGCTATTTTGAATTCAATTTTGTATCAAAAAGCATTGTTCTTAAATGTGGCATTTTCAATTCGCAATGAGATTTGTAATGACCCTCGTCATGCAAAAATGGGTCTTATTCCATATGCTACCATCATATAAATAGCCCACTCAGCTATCTCTCCTTCTGGTAAGGAGAAACATAACATATTGAGTGATTTTATAGCGAACAGAATCGCCTATGGCCTGACTGCGCAAAAGCACATGTTGGGTTTAACAAACGCTTGCCGAAACGCATAAGACCCATTTTCGCATGACGGCGCTATTGACGTGTGATTTAAATGTGTCGAAAGAAAACTGCGTTTAAATCAAATATCAACATACGATATATTTCAATAGTGAAGAAAGATACTCATAACAAGGCATATGAGGACACATATGAAATGCTCTTCCGTAGTGTATTTTTTATCTACTCACACTAATGTGTGGTTTGACAATGCTAACACACATTTAATGCAGTGAATATGCAACTTACAAGTGAAAAACACAACACAATAGTTTAACTTTTGTTTAATTGTATTTATTTATTTAGAAAAGTAAATTGCAAACGTTTTTTCAAAGTCAGCGTATACGCCGACTACATTTTAAAAAGATATTTATTGTTATAAATATATTTAATATAATATATTTAGTTGTTTTCAGTTTTAGCGATTATAAAGCATTTTCATGGTTGCCTATAGTATGCCTGTAGTAATTGATGAACTCATATCCAACTGTCTATGTATTAAGAACTGTGAATATAAACAAGCTAAACCTTCTACTATTGCGTTGCTAGCACCCGTAAATACAAAAGATCACCGCTATCTGTTGAGAACCAAAGAAAGTTTTTCAGAAATACCCGCAGTAGTAGCATGAACGAGGTAAGAAACAGGTCATTCGTATAATTATTATAAATTGTTTGTAATATTCGTGTATAGCGATTATGAAACATTTATTTGTTTTTGTCTATCGTATCGATGAAGTTATTGTTGAACTTATGTTCAACATGAATTGAGAATATAAATAAATGTTAACTTTTTCCCAAATCTATTAATAGCCTCAATTTACACCCTGTACTACGTCATTGAGGTGTATGTGAGAGCGTAACCTATTGCGTTGTTATCGCCCGTGGACTTTCCTTTGTTTATCGACAGGCGCATCTATTAATAGCCTCATATTATGAATGGACTGAGCAAAAATACTACGTCATGAAGACGCTGCAGAAAGTGGACTATTTTATTCATTCATGAACAATCTCTTCCGCGACAATACGATCATTGTTTATTGATTCTTTTCTATAAAAGCACCGTTCGAAACTATTGCATTTAACACAATATTAATATCATATTTCATTTGTGAATGAATATAATTGGAGAACTCAAACCTCTTGCATAAATTATACAACTCTTTCTCGTGCGGATACGCGTAGTAAGCCGGTATTGGGCTCCTTGTAGCTAAGGCATATCGACCTGAATTTTAGACTAACCACCTTAGACAGTCGCTAAGCGACCATCTAAAAATATATTGGGAAATATGACACAGCAGGTTAAACAATGGAGATAGATACTGCAAAATTGTGTACATGTTGTCTTCATTTCAGCTTTCTTTTAGTTGATATATGTAGGCTTACCATAAGTAATAATGACTAAAACAGTTGTTAATTATGAAAATTCTGTGTTATGAAAATTTAAACAAGGGCTGTTTGTAAAACATGCATGCCCCCCATATGGGCTGTCCGTTGTAGTGGCAGCCATTGTGTGAATACGATTTTTGTCACTGTGACCTTGACCTTTGACCTAGTGACCTGAAAATCAATAGGGGTCATCTGCGGGTCACGATCAATGTACCTATGAAGTGTCATGATCCTAGGCAAAAGCGTTCTTGAGTTATCATCCGAAAATCATTTTACTATTTCGGGTCACCGTGACCTTGACCTTTGACCTTGTGACCTCAAAATCAATAGGGGTAATCTGCAAATCATGATCAATCTACCTATGAAGTTTCATGATCCTAGGAGTATGCGTTCTTGAGTTATCATCCGAAAACCATTTTACTATTTCGAGTCACCGTGACCTTGACCTTTGACCTAGTGACCTCAAAATCAATAGGGGTCATCTGCGAGTCATGATCAATCTACCCATTAAGTTTCATGATCCTAGGCGTATGCGTTCTTGAGTTATCATCCGGAAACCATTTTACTATTTCGGGTCACCGTGACCTTGACCTTTGACCTAGTGACCTCAAAATCAATAGGGGTCATCTGCAAGTCATGATCAATCTACCCATGAAGTTTCATGATCCTAGGTGTATGGGTTCTTGAGTTATCATTCAAAAACCATTTTACTATTTCTGGTCACCATGACCTTGACCTTTGACCTAGTGACCTCAAAATCAATAGGGGTCATCTGCGAGTCATGATCAATGTACCTATGAAGTTTCATGATCCTAGGCCCAAGCGTTCTTGAGTTATCGTCTGACAACCACCTGGTGGACGGACCGACCGACAGACCGACCGACCTACAGACAAACATGGGCAAAGCAATATACCCCCTCTTGTTCGAAGGGGGGCATAATAAAACACTTAATGGTACATAATACTGACATAATAAAACCAAACTTTACTACACAGGACACAAATGTTCTGACCAAATTTCATGAAGATTGGGCAACTGAATTAAATAAAACTAGAGTGTTAACAAGATTTTACTATAGCCGTATAAGGAAAAATGCCCCGCCCCATTGGAAGCCATGTTTTTTAAGCAAACATAATTATTTTCGAACTCATCCAAGATATCATTGAGACCAATCTTCTGACCAAATTTCATGAAGATTGGACAATAAATGTGGCCCGTAGAGTGTTAACAAGGTTTTACTAAAGCCATATATAGCCATATAAGGAAAAATTCCCCGCCCCTGGTGGCCATGTTTTTAAAGCAACAAAAACCATTTTCAAACTCATCCAAGATTTCATTCGGACAAATCTTCAGACCAAGTTTCATGATGATCAGAAAATAAATGTGACCTCTAGAGTGTAAACAAGGTCATAAATTTCAATATAATTTAAAATAAAACTTAAGAAGAACATGTGTCGAAAAATGCGAAATAAGCGAGATATTTAATTCTGAAATAAAAAATGTCTGTAAAGTTGAATTCGCCAGAATGTATATCATGCATGTACGATGTGAATCTTAATTTAGTTTAATGGTTGTTTTAAAATTCCTGCAGCCATTTCTATTCATACGACACACAAACACTAACTCCGATCCTAATAAAAAGACGAATTCTTCGGTTATTGTAGGAAAATATGTACAAAATATCTTCGTCACCATCGGCTCGGGCGCTAATTTGTCTTTGCAGCATTTTATGAAATTCGTCTTCAATATCTTACCTATTTTGTGTTATTGTAACATGTATTTATCAATATATTACAATTTAGCACAAATAAAAATCGTATTGTCTCGCTTTGTTTGACAAAAGAATGCCATATTGTACAGAATCATCAAACAATAAAAAACATATTCAAAAGTTTGCTATCTTCTAGAATGTAAAACTATCACTTATAATTAATTCAACTTAATCTTCTTGTGCTAAAAACAAATATTTTAAGAAGGGAGACAACTCTGTCAATTCAACATAATTTTTCATTTGCAGTTACTTCCCTTGACATGATAAACTATTTCGTGTTCAAAAGCTGTTATTACTATATAAGGAAAATGACCCCCCCCCCCCCAGCGGCCATGCTTTTATACCGATCCGAACCATTTTCGAACTCAACTGTCCTATCCAAAAAACACATGTTCTGACTAAATTTCATGAACATTGGACCAAAAATGTGACTTCTAGAGTGTTCCCATGTTTTCACAATATACATATAGAGAAAACTGCCCCCCCCCCCTGGCAGCCATGTTTTTTCACCGATCTGGACCATTTTCGAACTCGTCCGAGATATCAATGAAACCAATGTTTTGACCAAGTTTCATGATGATTGGGCAAAAATTGTGACTTCAAGAGTGTCCACAAGGTTTCTCTAAAACCATATAAGGAATCTGCCCCGCCCCCTGGCGGCATGTTTTTCAACGGACCGGAACCATTTTTTAACTCATCCAACATATCATTTAGACAAACATTTTGACAAAGTTACATGAAGATTGGGCATCAAATGTGACTTGTACAGTGTTCACAAGGTTTTTCTTTTTTTTCACCTAGTGACCTAGTTTTTGACCCAGTTTCGAACTCAGTCGAGGTATCAATGGGACAAATGTTCTGACCACGTTTCATGAAGATCAGACAATAAATGTGGCCTCTAAAGTGGTAACAAGGCAAAATGTTGACAACAGACGACGCACGACGGACAAAAAGCAATCACAAAAGCTCACCATGAGCACGTTGTGCTCAGGTGAGCTAAAAACAACAATGTGGTGTTCACGTTTCATGTAATTGTTGGATTATCTGTTTATAACTTTCGTTTTTGTGAACTTGATAGTAATAAGTGTGAAACACGTACCATTTCTGTCAGTGATGCTCCAACATGCTGACATGTGTTATCTTCAGGCACTAATGATTCTGATTCTAAAAAGAAATAGTTTTTTTAAATATTAAAAGATAAACAGAGACAACATAAATATATCTTTAAGATAAAAAAAAACTAACAGATGCCAACAGTATGTGGTGTCAATAAAATGGATTGAATGTGTGCATGGAAACAATTAAACAAGGGCTGTTTGTAAAACATGCATGCCCCCCCATATGGGCTGTCCATTGTAGTGGCAGCCATTGTGTGAGTACGATTTTTGTCACTGAGACATTGACCTTTGACCTAGTGACCTGAAAATCAATAGGGGTCATCTGAGAGTCACGATCAATGTACCTATGAAGTGTCATGATCCTAGGCAAAAGCGTTCTTGAGTTATCATCCGAAAACCATTTTACTATTTCGGGTCACCATGACCTTGACCTTTGACCTTGTGACCTCAAAATCAATAGAGGTCATCTGCGAGTCATGATCAATCTACCTATGAAGTTTCATGATCCTAGGCGTATGCGTTCTTGAGTTATCATCCGAAAACCATTTTACTATTTCAGGTCACCATGACCTTGACCTTTGACCTAGTGACCTCAAAAACAATAGGAGTCATCTGCAAGTCATGATCAATGTACCTATGAAGTTTCATGATCCTAGGCCCAAGCGTTCTTGAGTTATCGTCTGACAACCACCTGGTGGACGGACGGACCGACCGACCTACCGACCGACCGACCAACATGAGCAAAGCAATATACCCCCTCTTCTTCGAAGGGGACCATAAAAATAACAATATTTTTGATTGTTTGACTGTGAAATGAGGTCATTTTTTCGACGATATGACGTCATAAATCCAGCTAAATTATCCAGTTAAACACATTTACAATATAAATAAACGGTGAAAAAAAAAGCATAAAAGAAAAAGAAAATTTGTTGGATTCGGTGGAATATCATTTATATAGAGGATATTTGTTGGATTCGGTGGAATATCAATTTATTTCACTCGTGACCATAGAAAATATATATTCTCACTCGTGGCTGCACCACTCGTGAAAATATTGTTTTCTATGATCACCCGTGAAATAAAATCGATATTCCACCGAATCCAACAAATATCCTCTATATAAATGTCACTCCTTGAGTGTTAACAAGGTTTTATTTAGCCATATTAGAAAAAGTGCCCTGCCTCCTGGCAGCCATATTTTTAAACTGACCGGAACCATTTTCAAACTCAACCGAACTATCATTTAGACAAATGTTCTTACCAAGTTCCATGAAGATTGGACTATAAATGTGACTTCAAGAGTGTTAACAAGGTTTTACTATAGCCATATAAGCAACAAGATGTGTTTGTGAAACACAATGTCCCCTTATATGATGTTTGACCTTGAAGGATGACCTTGACCCCTATATGATGTTTGACCTTGAAGGATGACCTTGACCCTTCACCACTCAAAATGTGCAGCTCCATGAGATACACATGCATTTCAAATATAAAATTGCTAGCTTCAATATTGCAGAAGTGACATTACATGAGCAATTTTGACCCATATATTTGAACTTGAAGGATGACCTTGACTGTTCACCACTCAAAATGTGCAGCTCCATGAGATACACATGCATGCCAAATATCAAGTTGCTATCTTCAATATTGCAAAAGTATTCATAAAATAAGCGTTTTGGGCCACATATATTTGACCTCTGACCTTGTAGATGACCTTGACCTTTCACCACTGAAAATGTGCAGCTCCATGAGATACACATGCATGCCAAATATCAAGTTGCTATCTTCAATATTGCAAAAGTACTCATAAAATGAGCGATTTTGGCCACATATATTTGACATCTGACCTTGAAGGATGACCTTGACCTTTCACCACTCAAAATGTGCAGCTCTATGAGATACACATGCATGCCAAATATCAAGTTGCTATCTTGAATATTGAAATACTGCAAAAGTGTACATTAAATGACCGATTTTGACCCATATATTTGACCTTTGGCCTTGAAGGATGACCTTGACCTTTCACCACTCAAAATGTGCAGCTCCATGAGATACATATGCATGCCAAATATCAAGTTGCTATCTTCAATATTGCAAAAGTTATTGAAAATGTTAAAGTTGGCGCAAACCAACCAACCAACCAACCAACAGACCAACAGACCAACCAACAGACAGGGCAAAAACAGTATGTCCCCCACTACTATAGTGGGGGACATAAAAATGCCCAGCCCCTTGGCAGCCATGTTTTTCAACAAACCAGAACCATTTTAGAACTCATGATATCATTAGAAAAAAATGTTCTGACCAAGTTTCATTAAGATTGGACAAAAATGTGGCCTTTAGAGTTTTAACAAGGCAAATGTTGATGACGGATGACACACAACGGACCACGGACGACCCACAATGGACAAAAGGTTTTCCCAAAAGCTCATCATTAGCACGTTGTGCTAAAAAAAACATCAGCAACTTTCATACCAATGTGTTGATCATAGGTCAAATTTATATTCTGAGGGCATGAAATGATCTACTGGCAAACTATCAGACCAGCCCACCATCAATGTAACAGATCTGTTCTTCGACTGATGGAAGGTGCAAAGCATGAATCCATTTTTTTTTATCTGTATAATTGTAATGTTCCCTAGTCAAATCCCATATTCCTTATTATTTCGTTGGAGAACCACTCACTGATTTTTTTCTTTGTTAACAAAATATTTAACATATTGTGACAATTTTTTTTTCAACAAGTATAAACAAGGATGTGTAATATGTATCCCAACACTTTTCTGTTACCAGCTCACTGATTAAAGATATAGAGGATATTTGTTCATGTCAGTGTAAGAATGTTTGTTATTTCACAAGTGATCATAGAAACTATATTTTCACGAGTTTAAATGTAAATAAACAGTGAAAAAAGCATAAAATAAAAAGAAAATGTGTTGGATTGGGTGGAATGTCGATTTTAATTCACTCGTGATCATAAAAAATATATATAAATTTATTTATGATGATCTAAAAATAGAAAAAGGAGTTCCGAATTTTTTTTTCTTTTCACCAGTGAAGATAACAATTTGTTCTTATAATTGCTGTTATTTCACTGCAGAAATGTCATATTTTATCATTAGGTATATAAGAAACTGACCTATTCCACGACCAACTCCAGTGGGATTGTCCCTATGTACATAACTTGCTGATTCAACTTTTTGACGCATGTTTTCATCAATCTCTTCTTCTGCGCATTAAGAAAATAATAACAGTGAAAACCATTACACAAATTGTCAAAACAAGAGGGCCTGAAAGGCACAAAGTCTCTCACCTGAGAAACAAAGGAACTAACCTGTTCTTTGCAGCCCCAAGATATCATAAGAATAAATGTTCTGACCAAGTTTCATGAAGACTGAACTATAAATGTAACTTTTAGAGTGCTAACAAGGTTTTACTATAGCCATATAATGATAAATTCCCCGATCCCTGGCAGCCATGTTTTTCAACAGACGGGAACTATTTTTTTAACAGATCCCAGATATTATTAAAACGAATGCTCTGACCAAGTTTCATGAAGAATGGACAATAAATGTTACTTTTAGAGTGTAAACAAGATTTTACTATAGCCATATAAGGAAAAATGCCCCTCCGCCTTGGCATCCATGTTTTTCAACAAACAGGTACCATTTTTTTAACCTGTCCAAGCTATCATTGGGACAAATCTTCTGACTAAGTTATATTAAGATAGGACAATACATGTGGCCTCTAGAGTGTTAACAAGGTTTTACAAAAGTAATATATAGCCATATAAGGAAAAATGCCAGGCCTCATTGCGGCGATGTTTTTCAACCAATCGGAACATTTTTCTAGCTCTTCCTAGATATAATTGAGACAAATCTTCTGACCAAGTTTTACATTGATCAGACAATACATGTGGCCTCTAGAGTTGTAACAAGGTTTTACTATAGCCATATATAGCCTTATAAGAAAAAATGCCCCGCCCCCACAGACATGTTTTTCGATCAACCAGAACCAATTTCGAACTTGTCCAACATATCATTTAAACAAATGTTCTGATCAAGTTTCATGATGATCAGACAATAAATGTGGCCTCTAGAGTGTTCACAATGTTTAACTATAGCCATATAAGGAAAAATGCACCAAACCCTGGCGTCAATGTCAACCAATCGGAACCTTTTTGGAACTCTTCCAACACATGATTGGGGCAAATCTTCTGACCAAATTTCATGAAGATCGAACAACAAATTGGCCTCTAGAGTATTAACGTGGCAAATGCTGATGCCGCACTACGGATGACAGACAAAAGGCAATCACAAAAGCTCACCATTAGCACATTGTGCTCAGGTGAGCTAACAAGATGGCCATGGGTCCTATGGCACTCCACTAAAACCCAAAGAAACTAAGACTATTCTAAGAAGGAAAAGTTTAGAACAAGATGTGTTTGTGAAATGCTATGTCCTCATATATTTGACCATGAAGGATGACCATGACCTTGACCTTTCACCACTCAAAATGTGAAGCTCCATAAGATACACATGCATGCCAAATATCAAGTTGCTATCTTCAATATTGCAAGTGTACATCAAAACAAGAGGGCCTGAAAGGCCCAAGGTATCCCCGCACCATATGCTTTGTTTGAGGATGGGTGCAAATTGGACGGATGAACATAATGATAGATGGACGGACGGAGGACAATAACACAAAACTAAGACAAAGGAAGGTTATATTCATACCAAGTTTAAAAGAAATCCGCCAAAGCGCTTCCAAGATATGGCTCCGGACACAAAAATGCCTATAGTAAAAAGCATTTTTTCAAGATACAAAGGGCCATAAGTCTGTTTTTAACAGATGGTGTACAATGCCATTTGGCGTGCATCATCCTCTTATGCATATATATACTCATACCAAGTTTAAATGAAATCCGCCAAAGCACTTCCAAGATATGGCTCCGGACACAAAAGTGCCTATAGTAAAAAGCATTTTTTCAAGATACAAAGGGCCAGAAGTCTGTTTTTAACAGATGGTGTACAATGCCATTTGGCGTGCATCATTCTCTTATGCATATATATACTCATACCAAGTTTCAATGAAATCCGCCAAAGAACTTCCAAGATATGGCTCCGGACACTAAAAAGCATTTTTTCAAGATACAAAGGGCCATAAGTCTGTTTTTAACAGATTGTGTACAATGCCATTTGGCGTGCATCATCCTCTTATGCATATATATACTCATACCAAGTTTAAATGAAATCCACCAAAGAACTTCCAAGATATGGCTCCGGACACAAAAGTGCCGGACGGACGGACAGCCGGACTACACCAAAACAATATCCCTCCGCCTCTGGCGGGGGATAATGAGCAATTTTGACCCATATATTTGACCCTTGACCCTGAAGGATGACCTTTACCATTCACCACTCAAAATGTGCAGCTCCATGAGATACACATGCATGCCAAATATGAAGTGGCTATCTTCAATATTGCAAAAGTTATGGCAAAATGTTAAAGTTGGAGCATACAAACGCAGGTTTCGAAACCTAAAGGCGAACCCTAAGTTCAAGGTCAAGGTCACAGGGGTAAAAATGTGTGTGCGTATGGAAAGGCCTTCTCCATATACACATGCATGCCAAATATGAAATTGCTATCTGAAGCGACATAGAAGTTATGAGCATTTTTTTTCGAAACCTAAACCAAAGTGTGACGGACAGACGGACGGACAGTCCGATCACTATATGCCGTCCTTGGGGTGCATAACAACGAGATTTCCCCCAATTAAAAGGGACTCAGCCCCATTCCTCAAATGGAGAAAAAACTAGAGAGCGGACACCATACTAAATCATTGAAATGCACTAAGTGACCCCGTGACCTAGTTTTTGACCCGGCATGACCCATATTCAAACTTGACCTAGACATTGTCTTGATACAACTTCTGACCAAGTTTGGTAAAGATCAATTGAGAACTACTTCAATTAGATAGCGGATACCATGCTTTATCCTTGAAATGCACTAAGTGAACCTGTGACCTAGTTTTTGACCCGGCATGACCCATATTCGAACTTGACCTAGATATTGTCTAGATACAACTTCTGACCAAGTTTGGTAAAGATTGGATGAAAACTATTTGAATTAGAGAGCGGACACATAAAGTGTGACAGACTGACAGACTCACTCACGGTGCCTAACCAGTACGGATAATATTGGAAACATTTGAACATTTCCGGATAATACCCGAAACAGTACCGGATCATATCAGAAATATATTGACTGTTATGAGGTGTGTTCTTTTATTTCAATGTTCTTTTTTTCAGTTAACATTTTTCACCAAACCAATATTCCACGGAACAACTAAGACATTCATTAAGTAAATTGTATTCTCGTGCTCAGTAACAAAAACGTCAATATGCAGTGGGAACCTATATTGTCCAACAGTTAATGCGCAAAACCTGTGGAAACGGAAGTAAAATGCAGATATTGGTCCATATTAACAATGAAATTCAAATTTCTAAGCTAGTTTCCTGATGAAAACGGCAGCATAATTATTGTTAAATCGTTGCCATGATGAGTGACGGTTTAGTTTGTAGTAAAAAACATGTATTTTATGTGTCGATTGCTGGCACCGGATAATGCATGAAGTAGGCACCGGATAATAGCCGAGACTAATGAACTTAAGTATAGTACGTTTAAAGAATATATTGGATTGTGCTGATATGGTTAACATTTAAAGAATTTCTTGATTTAAAATTGTTAAATGGATGGGTCGGTTATTTCTTGTCACTCAGCCCTGACCACTCTGTCTATATGCTATAAGCTTATTAAAACTAGACATTTAAGGTTACACTGTATTGGTTCTTACAAAATCTGATGTAGAACGTGTGCTATTGTAGAACAACCGATAAATCATTAATATTTATAAGATATAACAATCCTTTGATTGCTTTAATATTAAAATCATATAAACGATTTGATCACATTTGATTGTTTTAAAATTAAAATTATATAAACAATTTGATCACGATTTGAAAAATAAGTTAAGACCAGTTCAACAGTAATAATTGTAAATTATAATTGTTGTCGTATTGTTAATCTATTTAATTAACCATTTATGTTAACTTTGGTGCGATTATAATAACTTTAATTAATTATTTTATTGCATATTAGGGAGTTGTGTGTAACCTTCGGTTTAGATTAAGAGTGACTTCCCTTGTTTACAAATGCACTTTCTTCAAACTGCACACATGGTTTGTCGATTTTGGATTATTTCAATATCAACATTCAGAGCTATTATCTACGGAATCTGGATATTGTCATCTATATTCTCGCCCATCTTTCATTCAGGGCAACACTAGACACACAAAGCGATACACGATATTTTGCGTGACAGTCACGGCGACGCACGATTTTTTTGGCGACAGTCGCAGTGACGCACGATATATTTAACACGACATATCGCCCTTGTGTAGGTAGCCCAAAAGGCGATATATCGTATTAAATATATCTTGCGTCGCTGCGACTGTTGCGGAAATGATTGTGCATCGTCGCGACTGTCGCAAAAAATATTGCGCATTGCCGCGACTGTCAAGGAAAATATCGTGTATCGCTTCGTGTGTCGTGTCTCGCGTTCAAAGGGCGATACTAGACACACGAAGCGATACAAAATATTTTGCGCCCTTTTTCCACTTAGAATATGCATATTATTGATACCATAATGTTCTGTGAGCAATAGTATTTGGCATACTTACGCGATCTTGTTGACTTTTTCACTCACAATATTAGGTACATCCATCATTTCGCCTTGTTTATGTTCTGATATGATCCGGTGCAGTTTCGCGTTTATTTCGGAAACGTTCAAAAGTTTCTGGTATTATCCGTATAGAATAGGCACCGTGAGACTGACAGACAGACTGATAGACAGACTGACGGACAGTGCGAAAACTATAAACCCCCTTTTCTTCGAAAGGGGGCATAAACAAGAGCTGTCAAAGGACAGCGGGCTCAACTATTCGAGTGCTTGACAGTATAACATAAGCCATCATGGGGAAATTGTTCATATTCAATAATTTATTAGATGATCTTTCAAAAATAAACAAAGGAAAAAAAAAATTGGGGGGGGGGGGGTTGAGAGGGGGTATAATGTGGGGTGGGGTCATTTATTAGATAATCTTTCAAAAAAAAAAAAAAAAAATTTGGGGGGGGGGGAGGGGGGGGGGGGGGCAGGTATTCTGGGTTGGGACGTGTGGTATTGTTTGGGTGGAATCCATTGTGGTATTCAGGTAAGTGTTGTTTTGTGAAAGTATTAATAAAATCTGATCATAAATAAAGAAGTTATGGCAATGTAACTAAAGTAATATGCATATTGTGAATGGAAAAAGGGCCATAATTCTTACAAAATGCTTGACACAGTTGTCTGCTCTTGTTTATAGATTGGGGTCATGTTGGTAAAGAAGTATGCAAAATATAAAAGCAATATGTAAAGGGATATAGAAAATATTTGAGGTGGTACGCAAACTTTAACATAGGAAATCTAAGTGAAAAAAGGGCCATAATTGTTGCAAAATGCTTGATACAGTTGTCTGCTCTTGTGTATAGGTTGGGGTCATGTTGGTGAAGAAGTATGCAATATATAAAAGCAATATGTCAAGGGACATTGAAAATATTTGGGGTAGTACGCAAACTTTAACATAGATTTATCAATAATATGCATATTCTAAGTGGAAAAAGGGCCATAATTTGTAAAAAAGCTTGATAGAGTTGTCTGCTCTTGTGTATAGGTTGGGGTCATGTTGGTGAAGAAGTATGCAATATATGAAAGCAGCATGTCAAGGGACATTAAAAATATTTGGGGTAGTACGCAAACTTTAACATTTGCACGCTCACGCTTATGCTAACGCCAACGCAAACGCCGGGGTGAGTAGGATAGCTCTACTATATATATTTCATATATAATACAGGCTTCCTGAAAAGGCCGGACCGCCGGTCTTGTCCGGCAAAATTCTTTACGGTCCGGCGAAGTTTCTAATATCGCCGATCCTTGTGACAGGCCAAACAAATTATGACTAAATACTGAAAAGTCTAATACTTGCCAAAAGAACGAAAACACCCCATTAGAATCCCTCTTTTCATGAATTTCAAGCCTTTTTGTCATTAAGAACACTAACGCGTCACTAATTCTTGAGAGTGCTCTCCCTTTGAAATATTGTTATTTCAAAAACGTCAATTACAATGGTCCGACATATTACCATCTATCCAATTACAATGGTTGTAACAAAAAACTACATATGAAAAACGTATGTTGTTGCTAAAGTTCTTCAATGGAAACACCAATCGTGTTATGTTATTTTGTTTTGAGTCTGACTAGAATTTAAAACGAGTATATACGATTTTGTCAAATATAAATGAATTTATATAAGATGTGTAAAAAAATTATAATATATATCTTTCAATATAAAATAAAATAAAAGTTCAGAAGAACATGTGTTGAAAAATGCGAAATAAGCCAGATATTTAATTCTGAAATCGAAAACAGCTGTACAGTTGAATTCGCCAGCATGTATATCATTCATGTACGATGTGAATCTAAACTTAGTTTAACGGTTCATTTTAAATTTCTGCAACGATATTTATTCATACCACACACGAACACTAACTCTGGTCCTAATAAAAAGACGAATGCATCAGTTATTGTGGGAAAATATGTTTGTCACAATCGACTCGGGGCGCTAATTTGTCTTTGCTGCATTTTAAGAAATTGGTATTTAATGTATAATTTTTCTTGCCTATTTTGTATTATTGTTACATATTTTATCAATTTATTATAATTAAACACATATACAAAATCGTATATACTCGCTTAAAAGCTGTTGTCCATCATACACTGTAATCACTTGAACACGCAAGTGTTTTGTTTTACTTTATCGAGTGTACTTATACACAGGCTTTACATTGCAATAAATATGATGATATATATATTAATTCTTCAGTTATAAACTCACGCTGTTCGGTCAGGTGCATTTTTGTCCGGACAGGCTAACTTTTCCATCAGCCTGTCCAGTTGACAGGCACTTTTTGGGACTTTTTAGGAAGCCTGATAATAGTCGAGCTAAAAAACTCCACATGAGCATATTGTGCTCAAGTAAGCTAAAAAGAACTGTATAGCTAGAGTCAAAACAGCTTGTCCAATGATCTTTGTAATGCTACATACAAAAGTCATTTAAAAACAGTGTATCATAAGCAGTTTGAAAAGAGTTCATAATATTTAACAAATACCATAGTAAATTATAGTTGACATAAAATGCCAGTGAAAAATGACAAAAACTTAGTGTTGTTTTTATCTTATATTTTAGACCTGTTAATATAATTATGACTTCTATAACTGATTATTTCCAACAATTCAGTTTAACAATATAATAAGCTAAAGGAACCTTCCACATGTCTTAACCAATTGTTACACCCATTTCTGTTTTAAGCCTATTGAAACTGATCTATTTTTATTTACAGATTTATAACATTCTTTGACTTTGTCTTTGTCTTAAATATGTATAACATCCATTTTCAGCCAAATACTTTAACCATAATCCTTCATGTTGAATCAATGTGATAAAATGTACAAGAGACGAAAATAGAGATTGGATGAGCAAAATAAGATGCTTTTTAATTAGCTGATACGAAATTTTGCTTCAAACAAGAATACTCCTGTGAATCTGATAGTAATGTCAAATTTTTATCCAATGGATGCTGACCACTAGCACATGTGCATTACTGCTCTCCTACCTAACATGCCTTAATTTGATAACTTGGATGTTTAACTTTTTTTAAATAAAATATGAGAACTAGAGTAAAGTCTATTGGGCATGGCTCTTCCTTCAATGACATATACCTACCTGTAAAGTTTGAAATTGATTCTTCAAATAATTTTAAGATTTGCTCTGGACAAGATATCAGATGACAGGAAGGACCTTTTGGAAGCTCCCCCCCCCCCCCCCCCCCAAATTTATTTCAAAAATTGATGACCAATGTTTTAAGTTTGGTGTTGCACAAGAGATGGACAATTTTGGCAAATTTGTAATACCTTCCAACTTCACACCATAGGCAATCGGACCTCTCCAGGAAATCCCCAAAACAAAGGTAACACTCCTGTTGCGATAATCAGAACAATCTTCACCAGTTGGTATGCTGTATTGGAATGTCTTGTAATGGTAATCCACCTAAATAAAAAATACATTCACTTTTAAACTACACACAATTTGCAAACCAAGTGGAAAATAATGAAATTACAAGAGGGTCAAGGTGGACCTGGATAGCTCACCTTTGCATGGCAAGTGTTAAACCCAGGGGCATGATTTGTAACAATCTTTGTAAAGGACCACAATCTAATGCAACATACAGAATATCAAAAATGTGTGCTTTTTGGTTTCAGGGCACTTTTGAAGCTTTCTCGACGGAGAACCAAACCAATTTTATTCTTGCAAGCAGGAAGTGTTCACTACATTTGACAATAAAACTGCCCCAACACATGATAGCCATGTTTTTGAACAAATCACAATCCTTCTTAATTCAGTTCAGATATCATGAAAACACAATTGTTTGCATATTCTTAGCAAATGTGATTCTTAGAGAGTTCATATGGTTTTAGTTTGACCACATAAGAAAAACTGCAGCGCCTCATGACAACCATGTTTTTCAATGGAATGGAATCATTTCCCACTATGCGGAGGAATCATTAGAACAAATGGTTAAGACCAAGTGTCATGAATATAGAACAGTTAATGTGGCCTCAAATGTATTCAAAGCCAGCGTTCTTTTTGGTCAAAATTAGGGAAATGTTTGGCCAGTATCCGGCCCCATTCTCAATGAAAAAAGTACATTTTTCCCCAATTGGGACTTAAAAATTCCCAATTGAAGGTTTAAAAAAAATTCATATTTTTTTCAACATTCAGTTAATCTCCCATCCAGCTCTGCAAGTTACACTTTATTAAATTTTATATTTAAAACACTTTAATTCTTATTTTTTAAGCATTTTTGTGTGCAAAAAAAAACAACAACACTAATTTCCCAATTTTGATTAAACCGCCGCGATTTTTCCCAATGCAATAGGTCCTGCAACCATTACCAAAATGGTGAAAAAAAACACACTGAAAGCTTTTTCTTAAATGCAACCTAGAGACGAGACCTAGTTTTTGACACCATTGACCAAGATACCAACTCGATGAAGATATAATTGAGAAAAATGCTCTGATCAAGTTTTGTGACCATTTAGCAATAAATGAAATCTAGAGAGTTCAAAAGCTTTTTTTTTAATTTCTCCTTGTCACCAAGTTTATGATCACAGTGACAGTTTTAAACACAACTGATATATCATTAAAAAAACATTTTCCAGGCAAATTTCATGAAGATTGGGCAATAATTAATGCTACTAGTATTTACAAGTTGTTTTTTTTTGACCTAGTAACCTAGTTTATCAATCAACACAACCCAGTTTCAAACTCAGCTGAAATATATGTGAAACAAATGTTATGAATTAGTTTCAATAAGATTGGGCATAATGTGGCCTTAAGAGTGTGTTTAAGCTTTTCCTTTCATTTTGATCTAAAAACAAAGTTCTTCACCCAAATTGACCCAGTTTTAAAGACATTCCAAATATCGTTGGGAAAAACTTTCTGAAAATGTCTCAAGAAATAGGGAAATAAATGTTGCCTCTCAAGTATTCACAAGCATGTTCTGTAATTTCATCTATTGATATCGTTTTTTACCCAACGTGAACCAGTTTGGAACTCTAGTGAAAACAAGGGCTGTTTGTAAAACATGCATGCCCCCCATATGGGCTGTCAGTTGTAGTGGCAGCCATTGTGTAAATACGGTTTTTGTCACCGTGACCTTGACCTAGTGACCTGAAAATCAATAGGGGTCATCTGCCAGTCATGATCAAGGGGAGAGTGAGAGGGGGGTATAATGTGGGGTGTGGTAATTTATTAGATGTTTTAAAAAAAAAAAAATTGGGGGGCAGGGGGGGGGGTAGGGGGGAGTGAGAGGGGGGTATAATGTAGGTTGTGGTACTTTATTAGATGTTAGAAAAAAAATATGGGGGGAGGGGGCCGGGGTGGGTAGGGGAGGGGGGGCGGTGGGGGGGGGGGGGGGGGGGCGAGAGGGGGGTTTAATGTGGGGGTGGTAATTAATTAGATGTTTAAAAAAAAAAAATTTTTTTTTTTGGGGGGGGTGGGGGGTAGGGGAGGGGGGGGGGTGGGGGTGAGAGGGGGGAATAATGTGGGATGTGGTAATTTATTAGATGTTTAAAACAAATTAAAAAAATTGGGGGGAGGGGGTGGGGGGGTAGAAGGGAGTGAGAGGGGGGTTAAAATGTGGTGTGTGGTTATATATTAGATGTTTAAAACAAAATGGGGGGGGGGTGGGGGTGGGGGGGTAGTGGGGGTGGGGGTGTGAGGGGGGGTATAATGTGGGGCATACATGCCATACGTCCCGGATTGTCCGGGACAGTCCCGGAAATGAAGAACTTGTCCCGCTGTCCCGGAAATCTGTCAAATGTCCCGGAATTTACAAAATCCATATATACATGTACCTTATCTTAGGGTTAACTGCACCTCGAATCTGTGTATATCTGCAGCGTCTCCATGACAATGCCTACCCGAATAGGCAGACTACGCTACGTGTCAAAATCGATCAATTAACAGGGTCCTGTTATCATATCGATTGTCTCACGTTCGCAGTCAAACCGAAAAGGCGACATTGTTTAATGTGGTTGTTAATCGACTTTAATCTACTACGTCATTATTTCCCGCTGCGTAAGGGCAAAGGATAGTTGTTCACACATCTGAAGTCCAACAATGTTGGCAACATCGCTGAGTAAAAAATTAAAATCAGTTTATGTTCGCACGTTTAACCGACAAAGAAGTTGAGTAAAAAGTAAGCATATAAAAACCTCATCCTCACTAGGTTTATTTTTTTCTTGTTCTAAACCACCAAATGTTATAAATGAATAAGACGTATCAACAACTACGCGTTACACACCGGTCTTAATAACAATAACGCAGTGACGTCACCATCTATGTTAAGAACGCTTACACTGAAAACACGTGGCTTGTATCTAGTAACGGAAGTAGTAATGTTTACTTTGACGTTAATAGATCAAGTGTATTTCGGATAGGCTTTCGAACTTTTGCAATTAACAGTCATTGAAATTTAGATGTAAATCTACAAGCAAGTGGGTCTAGTAATATGGGAATTTGAACTAGCCCGAGTCAGATTTTACTAGCCCAAACACTTTTGTTAAAAATGCAGATAAACATAACATAAAACATCCAAAGAAGCATTTATTTATTCAATCTTTAGAACACAATACAACTCTCTTGTTAATTTCATCCTCATCCAAGTCAGCTTCCTCTTCATCTGAGCCAGCCTCTTTCGGATCCTGAAATAAGAAGAAATTAATTTCACACACGGATTTCAATTTAATCACAATTATAAATATATACATTAAGTTTAGGTAAAAAATTAGCAGAAATGTATCCCATACATCCATGTGAAAGAGAGAGCAAACCTGAACCACCAGAAAATATATAAGCAATTTAGTGCTAGGTTATTCTACAAAAAGCCAGTTGACAAATGCGTCAATCACACTTACCTCAGATTTGCATTCCTCAACGACGTACTTCAATGACAACTGTTCGGCCATTACTCTCTGTGTCCCGAACGAAACGCAAAAGATTTATTTTACATAATAATAATCCGGGAACCACAAAACCATGCGCTTTATGCGCAGTAATCCAATTATCGGCTGATTGCCCAGCACGTGCGCGCAGTGTGTTAAAACATAAGCAGCTGTTGATTTAAGCGGCTCAAAACTTCGTTTACAAATATTGAAAATGAAATTCGAACTTGTTTTGTTAAATGAATTGTACAAGCACGTCGGGCTTGTAATATTGGATTTCCTACAAGCCCGAATTAAAAAAAACTAGTTTTTTGCTGTCGGACTAGTGCGAATTTCGACGACTGAATTAACAATGCGAAACAAAAAAAAACGTACCAAAAATGCATATGTCTATAAATATCGCTACATTTTATACATGTCCCGGAAAATCGGCAAAAGTCCCGGACAATTTAACTCAATGTCCCGGAATTGGTCTGAAAAATTATGGCATGTATGATGTGGGGTGTGGTTTTTTATAAGATGTAAAAAAAATTGGGGTGGGGGTAGGGTGGGGTAGGGGGGGTGGGGGGTGAGAGGGGGCGTGGGGTGTGGTAATTTATTAGATGTTTAGAAAAAAAAAAATTTGGGGGGTTGGGGGGTGGGGGGGGGGGGTAGGGGGTGAGAGAGGGGTATAATGTGGGGTGTAGTAATTTATAAGATGTTTAAACAAAAACAAAAAAGGGTTGGGGGGGTAGGGGGGTGAGTGGGGGTAATAATGTGGGGTGTGGTAATTTATTAGATGTTTAAACAAGAGCGCCGCATGACGGAGCAATATACGCCCGATTCGTGTGCCATTGGAGATGATACACTGATGATTGATGTATTTGTTTTGGAAATAAGCAAAAAAAAATTTCAAAAATCGCGAAAAAATAAACCCGATGAAAATATCGCAAAATAAAACTGGATAAAAATATTGCATAAAAATATTGCATGTGTAAATCGGTTGCATGTCTCCAATCAGACCTGACTGATATATAATCTATATACTACCTCTGACCAAGTTTGGTGAATTCAACTTGAACTAGAGCTTTGTCACTGAATGTGACTTATACCCCCATACCACTTTGACGCAGGATAAAAAGTTGTTTAAAAGTTTTGGATGAATACAATTTGAATTAGAGTCCGGACAAAGTGGCGCCGTTGAAAATGCACTAATTGACCCTATGACCTAGTTCTTGACCCGACATGACCCATATTCGAACTTGACCTAGATATCAACTAGATGCAACTACTGACCAAGTTTGGTAAAGATCGGATGAATACAATTTGAATAAGAGTCCGGACAAAGTGGCGCTGTTGAAAATGGACTAATTGACCCTATGACCTAGTTTTTTACCTGGCATGACCCATATTCGAACTTGGCCTAGATATCAACTAGATGCAACTACTGACCAAGTTTGGTGAAGATAAGATTTATACAATTTGAATTAGAGTCCGGACAAAGTAAAATGCACTAATTGACCCTTTGACCTAGTTTTTGACCCAGCATGACCCATATTCGGACTTGACCTAGATATCAACTAGATGCAACTACTGACCAAGTTTGGTGAAGATCGGATGAATACAATTTGAATTAGAGTCCGGACAAAGTGGCGCCGTTGAAAATGCACTAATTGACCCTATGACCTAGTTTTTGACCCGGCATGACCCATATTCGAACTTGGCCTATATATCAACTAGATGCAACTGCTGACCAAGTTTGGTGAAGATCGGATGAATACAATTTGAAATAGAGTCCGGACAAAGTGGCCCCTTTGAAAATGCACTTATTGACCCTATGACCTAGTTTTTGACCCGGCATGACCCATATTCGAACTTGGCCTAGATATCAACTAGATGCAACTGCTGACCAAGTTTGGTGAAGATCGGATGAATACAATTTGAATCAGAGTCCGGACAAAGTGATGCCTTCCGCCCGCCGCCCGCCCGCCAGCCAAGGGGTTTCACATAATATGTCCCGTATTTTATACGGGCGTATAAAAAAAAAAAATTTGGGGGGGGGGGTGGGAGGGGTGGAGGGGTAGGGGGGGGATAGGGAGGAGTGAGAGGGGGGTATAATGTGGGGTGTGGTAATTTATTGGATGTTTAAAAAAAAAAATTGGGGGGGTGGGGGTGGGAGGGGGGTGAGAGGGGGTAATAATGTGGGGTGTGGTAATTTATGAGATGTTTAAAAAAAAAAAATTGGGGGGGGGGTGGGTGGTAGGGGGGTAGGGGGGAGTGAGAGGGGGGTATAATGTGGGGTGTGGTTATTTATTAGATGTTTAAAAAAAATTGGGGGGGATGAGGGGTAGGGGGGAGTGAGAGGGGGGTATAATGTGGGGTGGGGTAATTTATTAGATGTTTAAAAAAAAATTGTGGGGGGTGGGGGGTGGGGGGTAGGAGGGGTGGGGGGTGAGAGGCGGATATAATGTGGGGTGTGGTAATTTATTAGATGATGTTTAAAATAAAATGGGGGGGGGGGTGAGGTTGGGGGGGGGGAAGGGATTCTGGTAGGGGCGTGGGGTGGAATCCATTGTGGTATTCAGGTAAGTGTTGTTTTGTCAAAGTAATAATAAAATGTGAACATAAAAAATAACAAATGATCTCACACTGACATGATAAATATCCTCTATTTATTAAACATGAAATTTAAACTTATTGCATTTGTTTCCCCTGTATATAAGAAAGATATAATAGTGTATTACCTCCCCCGTCCTGCTTATATTTATATTAATCAACAAAATTAAACATTAACACAATATTTAATACACAAAATATACAAAAAATCTCATATTCTGATAATATTTTTACTGATCCACTTTATTTAACTCAAAGGATGATGTTTCATTGGACTGATAATTATAGATTTAGGATTACAGACCAGTTGCTTCAGTTATATTGTTCAGAGTTCGCCCCTGTTGGCCGCGTATGCATTCTTGAGTTATCATCCAAAAACCATTTTACTATTTCGGGTCACTGTGACCTTGACCTTTGACCTAGTGCCCTCAAAATCAATAGGGGTCATCTGCGAGTCATGATCAATGTACCTATGAAGTTTCATGATCCTAGGCCCAAGCGTTCTTGAGTTATCATCCGACAACCACCTGGTGGACGGACCGACCGACAGACCGACATGAGCAAAGCAATATACCCCCTCTTCTTCGAAGGGGGGCATAAAGATTCTGACACCATGCAATCCAGTTTTGAACTCAGCACTAAAATTGGGAAAATAAGCGGCGTTTTCATCCAAATAATAAAATTTATTAATCATGGTGAAAACTTAGAATAATGTACCGATATCCATTTCTTTCTGCAATATTTTTTAATATGCAATCTAAGGAATCACACATGAAAACCTCTGAACTATGAAAATCAACCTTCCTTACCAATAATAAATTTTTCACAGGCAACTTTTTACAGATGTTCTTACACAGTTAAATGAAGATTGGGCAAAAAGAAGTTTCTAGGAATATTGATGTCACACATAAGTCAGATTTTTTACATGCAGCAAAAACAAGACAGACAAGAGTTCCGCGTTTGGGGACATATGCCCCAACCCCCACCTCCCCCCAACAGGGCTTTAAACTAGTGACCCCAATGTCAATAGGGGTCATCTACTGTTAAAGGCCAAGGCACATTTGAAGTATTAAGCCAATCGGTCAATTCGTTAACGAGTTATTGATGAAAAGATTTTCACACTTATAGTGACAGTGGCCTTGACCTTTGACCTAGTGAACCCAATTTTAATAGAGGTAATCTACTGTCCAAGGTTAATACACATTGGAAGAAGCAATCCAATCGGCTAATTGGTTGACAAGTTATTGATCGGAAATTATATTCACTTTTATTGTGACAGTGACCTTGACCTTTGACCTAATGACCCCAATTTAATTAAGCGTCATCTACTGTCCAAGGCCAATGCACATGTGAAGTATCAAGCTAATAAGTCAATTTGTTGACGAGTTATTGATTGGAAAACAAATTCACACATATTGTGACAGTGACCTTGACCTTTGACCTAGTAACCCCAATTTCATTTGGGGTCATCTGCTGTCCAAGGCCAATGCACATGTGAAGTATCAAGCAAATCAGTCAATTTGTTGATAAGTAATTGATCAGAAACAAACTGGTCTACCGACAGACTGACCGACATCAAGCAAAACAATATCCCCTCTTCTTCAAAAGGGGGCATACAAATTAACAATGAGTCCCCTTCATAAATGTTTACTTACCGAGTGATGAATTTTACGTCCAGATCCATCCACAATGCCTGATATCCTGCAAAAGGTTTCTTGCCCTAGTTTATGATTCCAGATATCGTCCCTTTTTACCTCTCTTCGTTTACGTCCTTGTTCATCAGCCTCACGTCGCCATTGAGATCGTACTTTATCAGTATCTACATAATCTCCGCCAGGCTGTCCCTTAGCTAGAGCAAAAAATAATTTAGGCAGGAGGCTCAGCGACACTTTACCTAGCTCACTTTTCTTTTGTGTATAAAACTTTTGATCATACAATTTTTGCCATCTAGTCAATGCCTTTATCAAATTCTCTGGCTTACAAATGTGTTGTTCATGTAATCGCAATCTATCGGGCAGTGGCCAGTGCAACAATGAAAAATACAGATATGGTTCTAGATTTTCCACTTTATCATTCATACATTCGTTGGTCATTCTTTCATTCTGGCATTTCAACAATTTGTCACTTAAGTGCAATAGTTTCTTATAGTTATATTGTATCTTTTCATCAAATTCTGGACAAGAAATCATTGAGAAATGTATTATATAGAAACCAACAACAGTGGTTAAATCTTTCTCAAGTCTATTTCCACAAGCTTCAAGATTGCACTCCAATGCATTAACAGTCTTCTTTAGTCTGATCTGATCTTTGTCATATTGATTTTTTACTACTGTAAATGAACAACTTATTGCTGTTTCCACAGGTGATGAACTAGCTAAATCCGTCTTGTAAATGCGCTCAAATTTATTTATCATGCTAAGTAATCCGTTTTCAGGTTTCGACCTTAAAGTAAATGGCAGTTTTGTCTTTGTAAAGACGTCGTTAACATGCCGAAGGGATGCTTTAATATGTCTTTGCATTTCACTACCATCACAAAAACAGCTTATTTCTGGATATAATTCAGGCATGTTTGTATCATGTGAAATACCATTGATGGCTTCCAAAAAGGGCCCCTTATATCTAGTTTCCAAGTATTCTAAAACTAACAATGCAACGGAAACCTCATGTTCATAAAATTCTAAATTATCTACTCTCCCAAGGCGCTGAGCTTCTTTAAACTTTGCTATGGCATTGCAAGCAAGTTTGATCAGTTCTTTTGGATCTGTGTTTGGTTTGGTTAATTCCAACTTGAGCTTTTCCTTGTATATTTGGCCAAAAGTATCATATAATATTGGAACTTTCCCAGACTCTTTCAAAACAAGTGTTATGGCTTGTATAGCAATGTCAAACTCACTAAAAGAGATGCATAACCTTGTCCTGTGTTGACCCACATAAGGATCCTTTGTTATCTGAAAACAATTACTCATTAAGTCATTGGTTCTCTGGAATGCTTCTTCCCTTGTTTCCCAATTATTAACTTCTGAAAGTTTTGTAACAAGATTGGAAAATGCACTTTTACTATCTCCAAAGGGTTTCTTTTGTTTTTGTCGATAACAAAAAAGATCACAAAGATGTTTTCTTATTTCCTTTGTGGAATCAGAATTTGGATCATTTTCAAGTTGAGTTTCCAAGAAAATCAAAAAGTCTGAAACAACCTTTTTAAGGTCTAAACTTTCCTTCTCCATAATATATTGAAGGCTTGCCTTAGCCATTAGTGGTGACACGATTGAAATTCGATTTCGACCATCATATGAACTGTGTTTGATAAGAAGTTCTAAAGACTCTGTAGATTCCACATTCCAGGTTTGCCTGAATGGAATAAAAGCTCTCCTCTGAGCTCCTACAAGGCCAACTGGGCCTCCTACTTCTCTCAGTTCTTTAATTGTCCACTTAGTAGTTTTTGATGTTTCTATCTCCATTAGATCATCAAATATATCAGGTCTAACAGCAACATCAGGTTTATAAGAATTAAGGAACGACAGGTGTTGTACTAGTTTTTCCTCTTTTCTTTCAAGCCCTTTCATAATGCCACGTGTGGTTTTGTTAATATAGTCTGGACAGAAACCTTCTTTCATGACATTGAATGCTATCATAGATTCAATTTGTTTCTTGCTGTTTGTCTTCTCCAAAAATTTTGAACGGTCCTGAAACCATAATTTTTCCCTAGGTGATAGCACCTGTCTCAGAACAACAGAATCTGATGCTCCTTTCGACTCCCAAATTCTTGCCACAACAATCAACAAGCAAAATAATTTACCATGTGAAGAACCATGACAGTAAGAAAGTGTGTTCAAGTTGTCAATAAGAATTTCCAAAGATTCTTCTGGGATATTGTCTGCCAAAACAATAACTGGATTCCTTTCATCTTTGTTTTTGTCTTTGAATGACCATAGTTTAAAAATCTGATCAGCTGAATCATTTTCAATGACATTTCTCAAAACACAACACCTGTATACCTTGGACAAATCTGTCTTACACTGACTGAAATGCCAAAGAACATGTCTTCCAAGAGTGGTTCCACCAGCGCCTGGTTGATGGAAAATTTTTAGAACTTCAACTCTCTCTCTACCATCATATATCTTCTCCTCAACTCTACTTGTTATATTTTCAAAAATTTCGCGTTGGCAAACTTGTGCATCAAAAAAGAAATTCCACCACGATGCTTCGCTGCCTTTATAAAATGCATTTTCTTTCTTTGAGAAGGTATCATCCTGTAAAGTCTTATCCATTTCCTCAAAAGCTAGCTTACATTCTTCACAACTTAGAATCTCTATGTCACATAGTTTCATAGTATTTGTCTCATTCTGTGTCAATGTGACCAATGTCCCATAACTGGTGGGAAGTCTCAACACACTGCCAGAAACACAAGGAAAGATTGGTGAAAGCACTTCACTAGCCACATCCATCCACGACAGACCAGAAAAAAATATCTGATTTAGAGTTTGAGGCTCTGTAATTGGTTCAAGATCTTTCCTGAGCTGAGCAAAGCATTCTTCTTTATCCGATATAACTACAGTGTTTAATGGATACCAGCGGCTGCAGTCTAAAGCAATCTGGTACAGTGAATCAGTCTTCAAAATAGTTTCAAAAACCAAGAACACAGCGAGTGATCTATTGTTTGAATTAACCTTGAATGATTCTTCAAGAGCACATTTAACAAATGGATATCTTCCTGATAACCATTCAGATATTGGCAAGGATTGCAATTTGCGCTCAACATTTCCATTGCAATATATCCAATGTTTGCCTGAACCAATGTTTTGAGGGCGCTTTTCTGGTGTGTAATCATCTGCAACCAGAACATCAAAATAGTTATCCCCTTTCTCAATGTTCTTAATCAAAACTGTTGATGGATCAAAGTCAAAAACTACTGGTGAGGACAAAAATGCATCCCTGATGTTGTTGAATATTTTGTTTGAATTTGCAATACTTGAATATTTACCACATATAATATGAGGCACCATCTGATCAGTCACATACGAATTCCCAGCAGTCAAACGTTTCTGTAATTGTGCTCTTATATTACTTAAACCTTTTTCCGGCTTTACAGCAGACATTTCCAATATTTTTCTTGCATGCAATGTTTCTTTCATTTCTATTTTCAGACTTTCTGCCTTTTTCGGGTCTACTGTCTCAAAAATGTAGATTCCTTGTCTTGATATGTACTTGTATAATTTATTGTCCTGTTCACCATGAGGAGGAAACAATAGGCTTACAGGTGTGTCCTTCATGAATATACATGATGGATTAATGTCAACTTCAACTACAAAACTTTCATCCTCACATGGCACAATTACAACTGCTTGAATAGCTCTTTCAAATATTCGCTGTTCAAAGCATGGTCCCACGAAGCAGTGATGCAGGCTGTTCTCTATTGCAGCTTTAAGTGTTTGTGGTGTGTATTCAGATTTTCGTAGCCCTACAATCTGGCCTTCATTATTCTCCAGTGGTTTAATACCAAAGTGGAATGTTCCGTTCTGTAGCCCATTAATGCATGCCGCAGCAAATTTTATGACTTCAGCAGCAAAATATGATTTATGCATTTCTTTTTCTCTTTTAGGCATTATGAAGCAATGCACTGGGGTCAACATTGATGTTACGTCTTGTTTAACTATAACCTTTTTATAAATAAAGTTGCCAGAGGACCGTCCAAAAGTGCGAAAATCACTTTCACATTCAGTTCCTCCAGCCTTAAGTCTATTTTTTATACCCTTTCTTACTTTTTTAAGCCCTCCACTTATTCCAACTCCATAATTCAGTCCCCTTGCTATGAATTCTTTTCTTAATTCGTCTTCAACTATTTCCAAACTGTCTACAAAGAAGGAAAGTGAAATACTTTCAGTTTTAATGACATCACTGATTGCATTTACTATTTTTGCATCTTTTGTGATGTTCTTTTGGACTTCAACTTCCAAATACTTTGAAAATTCTTCGCAAGGCATGGAAGATAAAGGTTGAACAACATCTGTAATAAAACAAGATCACATTAAATATCTACAAGAATCATTTTTCATTTGTTATCTCTACAAGGAGAGCAAAGTGGCACTTGATTGCTGGACAAAATGTTAACAAACAGACAATTTAGTTGGATTGTTGTAATTCAAGAGCTATCATTCACATGTGCTACAAGCGATTTGGCTGGTTATACAAGTTTGGTAGTGTTTTCAATCAGTATATTATAAAATATAACATGAAAGAGACATATGCAAGACAAATATTGGCTATGCAAGTTATTACCAAGCATATTTAGGAATTATTTACGTGTTGCACGCAACTTAATCAATATGCAATATGCAACTTTGTAACATATAGGTATTTAACATAAGCATACAAGCTAATGGCTAGAACTTCAATGCAAAAAAAATCATAATATAAGTTACACTGTTAGTAACTGGCAGTGTATGGGATATACAACCTCAGTAATTTCATACCATACGAGAGCGAAGCTCGAGTATTGTATTAAATTACTTAGGGTGCATATCCCATATACCATCAGTTACTAACGGTGTAATGACCAGTGATTTTTTTCCTTCTTTGGACGGGTCTGATAAACGGACCTGTTCCCAATGACCTACGGACCCGTTCCCAAAATGAACCGCACCCGTCCCAATTTCCGAAAAAATACAAAAAATCCCAATCAAAATCGAGTAAACAATCGCCAAAAATGCCAATTTGACGTATTACGAGACCGTTTTAACTTGTGGCCCATTTGACTTCTCAATCATTGACTGGTTTAAACATTTAATGTAACATTCGTAAATTAAATACGTTTAATTTCGCTCCAACGCCCATGATTTCGCCCTACAAGCCCAGAAAAGCGAAGATTTTTTAAGTAAGCAAGACCGGAAAAGCGAAAATCAAGCCGCCGATTATTTTTGCTATTCAAGGCGTGCTACGGCCCACAGGTGATTAGCAAGTTATTGTTTGTTGTTTATCTAAAGGTTACACAATTTACCCGCCGCACAGATTGCTTATCGACAGTGACAAAGCAGTTGCTTAATATTGGTTGCTGCAACAACACTGACACTCATTTCACTGCCATTTCGCGTGCGCCAAAAGTTGTTAAATAATTACGTGCTAATTGATTGACCATCTGATAATTGCAGGTTTTTGGGCATGGTTAAAGAAATTCGGCAAAAAAAATAAAGAAAACAAAATTGATCAAAGGTTTATTCATTACGTAGATCCACTACTGTATTAGATATAAGTGAAGCGAGCTTTGTCAGCTTGTTTTCCACCGATAATTACGAGCAACACCCATTTTATAGAAACTGGAATCACAGTTAATATTTTATACTAACAAGAAATAATACTACACATAAACATTGAGAAAAATAAATTTCCTCAATTAGATATAAATAATCGGAGTAGAATTAAATTGCTACATCATGACCTTAGACATTGCATATGGCGGACAACATTCAACCCACGTTCATTTCAAAGCTGGCGATTTAAAATACAAGTAATGGTGATTCAATAATGGAGAAAGCAGTAACTGGATTTAGCAAACATTTAATAAGGCTTCTTATCAAAGTTTAACAGGTAAGGCACATTAAGTGTACATAAAATGATATTTCGGACATGTATAGTATTCGGATAAACAGTAATAGATATACTAGATTTCCTTGCATTATGATTGTGTTTTGTTCAGGCTGTCAAGTGACCTTTTTTCAAAAAGTAGGAAAAAATAGGAACTACTTTTGCAAGAAAAGTAGGAAAAAAGTAGGAAAAAGTAGGAACTTTTCCCTCAAAAGTAGGAATACATAATACTTATTTTTTAGACACAGGTCCAGGAAACATAGCTTGAAACAGAGCAGGAGTGCCATCACATGTTCTGTATGGATACCCACTTGAAGCTACCTTAAGGGCCCAGAAGATTTCAGCCTTTTGTACCTGTTCCTTGTGTGATGGATGTACTTGAATACAGATAGATTTATCCCCACAACCCTGAGAGCTGCTTGGCTTTTGGGCACTTCCAAACAAACGCTTTTGTGAATTATCATGCATGTATTTCATGTTTTCCTTGTGTTTTTATCCATCTGCATGACTTATAAGTTGATTAGCACCAGAATTACTACAAGATGGACTTCATTCAGACAGTACAATATCTTGCGAACTCATTGCCGGTATCTCTCTTGCACCATGATTCCAGTGTTTTTCCACTGTTGTCCAACTTCTCCATCCATGAAGGGTTAAACTTTGTTTTCCCACTATTAATTTTAGCACTTATAGTGTATCTATGATAATTAAGTTTCAAGCAAAGCTACCCTGATAAAGAAGTATACATGTAATTAGATGCTGTTCATTTTGGTGTATCATCAAATAAGTGGTTAGAGGTCTTCTGTGTATCGATATAAAAATGGTAATTATATTGTGCATGTTATATCCTTAAGCAGAAGACCAAATTTATTTAGTGATACACCAACTTGTTGTACAAGATTAATACTAGTATATAAAGCAGTGTAAATGCTCTGCTACAGCTACATTGTGAAACCTTTAAATTGACAATAGGGTGCAGTTATAATGACTTAAGTTACATTCAAAATGACTGGTCATTGCAGAGCAGATTATGCAACTGAAGATAGGACCTTATCACCTGACATCTTTTATGACAGCATTGATTGGGCAATGAAACAGTTGCACTACATTGTTTATTCCAGTTTCAAATAATGGCTTTTACATTATTGATGACTTTGCGGGAGTGTAATAATGCCGTTTAATAATTTAAATACTTCGCTTTAACACCTTGAAGTTACCTCACTAGCAATGGCATCATTAGACAAGAATCGTGTTTGTCCGAAACACAATGCCCACTATTGCGCAGCTTTGAAATAAAAGTTCAATATATCATTTGGCAGGTTTAGAAATTATCTCCCTTTTAAAGCTTATTACTTCCCTTGGATTGTATTTTTTAACTTTTGACCTTGAAGGATGACCTTCACCTTTCACCACTCAAAATGTGCAGCTTCATGAGATACACATGCATGCCAAATATCAAGTTGCTATCTTCAATATTGCAAAAGTTATGGCCCATATTAAAGTTTTCGGACGGACACACACACACAGACAGACAGACAAACGGACTGACAGTACAACTGCAATATGCCACCCTACCGGGAGCATAAAAATGTATCAGGGCATTTAGGCTCTGTGCATGTATCTTTAATTACTAAACATGATGTACATGTACCTATGATATCAATAGAACATCATATCCGTTGTCATGTAATACAGAATTTATTACATTATATTTGTAAATGATGAAAACTCGGCAAAGCATCAGTTTTATCTTTTTTCCAATAACTTGTGTAATAAATTCCATATTACATAACCACTCATACAATACATGTATCTCTATATCTCTACATTCCAAACAGCAATATCATGTAAACATGCATAAGGTTTGGGCAAATTGTTGTCAATGGAAACAAAATAAAACTGGAATAAACAATGGGTTCCCTCAGCTCTTGCATCACTGGGAACTGTGTAAGGTAGTGAAGTCTGCAGTGTACAAATGCTAAGGAAGTAAACAAGGCACTATTGTTACTTCCAAAAAAAACTTGTCAATAATTTTAAAAGTTACATAAGAAATAAATATTTATGCTCCTGAAGAGGTGCTAGCAGACAGTCAGCATGGGTTGTCAGGTCTCATCTAGATGAATGCACATTAACAGGGATACAGTCATGCCATAGATTAATTCATCCTGCAAGTTTACTAAATTAACTCTTTAAAAAAAAAATTCTCCATTGAAAATGAAAAAGTAGGAATAGTAGGAAGATTTGGTAAAAAAATAGGAAATAGTAGGATCCTGATGAAAAAGTAGGAAATAGTAGGAAAAAGTAGGAAAAAGTATGACCGCTTGACAGCCTGTTTGTTTCAAATGCAGTCATAGACTGTGAATACAAGTTTATGTTGCTTTCCTGTGTGATTTAAAGCTGACAAAAGTTAAAAAAAAGTAATTAAAATACCATTCTTTAATTGGTACAATGCACAACTTGATTTTTCCCAATTGGAAGATTTCGCGACTCGTTTTTTCCCAATTTGGTGATTTCACGACGCAAAAATTCCCAATGGCATGGGTACCGGACCCATTCCCAATTGGGTGAAAAAAATCACTGTAACGACTATATCTCAACGGACTTCTCGATAACTCGCGTAGTATGGAAATTACTCGGGGTGTATGGAAAATACTCCATGGGCATGTGACAGCTCTAAGCCAATCAAATAAGGTCACTTTTGCAGGAGGTGAGATATGAACATTTACACTAAAACTTTGCAAAATTCTTCTCTTCTATTAGCTTTGAAACCATTTATAAATGTTGAATTGGATATTTGTCTGGTCAAAAACTATGTTTGGAAATGTTGGTATCAATTCAAACAAGAGGGCCATGATGGCCCTGTATCGCTCCACTGTTTTTTTATGCGAACAAACGCGCAATGCGCATGGGTTGAAATGTACTCAAGCATGTGACTTTCTCTGTCTATCCCTCGTCCCATTGGGCGCTTAAAGTTGGAAGGGTGAGCATTTTTATATATGGAAAAAGTTACTACCGTGTTAACTAAACAGACTAAAAAGCCCGGGAATTGTTCCTTTGAAGCTAAGTCCCATTGCTTTTAACGTAAGTACATTTATCTCTCCAAAAGATATTGTCGTTCTTTCTATTTCACATATTTTTAGATGCTGAAGATCAAATATACGCATTTGATTTGAAACAGATTCACAAGACCCGTAGGAATCATAATGCCTTAACCCTTTACCAAACGACACATTTTGGACTTTCCCAATTTGAAAAAGGTTGCAGACGACAATTAATTGTAATGGAATATTAAGGAAATAATCAGGTAGGGTAGAAATAATTGTGATAAAAGGAGAAATTGCTCATCTTGAGCAATTTCTCATTTTATCATAATTTTTTATAAAGTCGTCAGCTATAAACCCGTAAAATCCTGTTGGTGTTTGGTAAAGGGTTAATAATCTCTGGTTCCTTCTTAGAGCCTTTCACACATTTATAACAAATACAATAGTAGAATCTTTCTTTGTAAAGAATCATCTCAAACAAGGGCTGTTTGTAAAACATGCATGCCTCCCCCATATGGGCTGTCAGTTGTAGTGGCAGCCATTGAATGAATACATATTTTGGCACTGTGACCTTGAACTTTGACCTAGTGACCTGAAAATCAATAGGGGTCCATCTGTGGGTCATGATTAATGTACCTATGAAGTTTCATGATCCTAGGCGTAAGCTTTCTTTAGTCATCATCCGGAAACCATTTTTGTGTGTGAAGTCACCGTGACCTTGACCTTTGACCTAGTGACCTGAAAGTCAATAGGGGTCATCTGCGAGTCATGATAAATGTACCTATGAAGTTTCATGATCCTAGGCGTAAGTGTTCTTGATTTATAATCCGGAAACCATTTTCTAAGTTGAGTCACCGTGACCTTTGACCTAGTGACCTGAAAATCAATAGGGGTAATCTGTAGGTCATGATCCATGTACCTATGAAGTTTCATGATCCTAGGAATAAGCGTTTTTGTGTTATCATCCAGAAAACATTTTGCTATTTTGGGTCACAGTGACCTTGACCTTTCACCTGAGAATCAATAGGGGTCATCTGCGAATCATGATCAATGCAACTATGAAGTTTCATGATCCTAGGCATAAAACGTTCTTGAGTTATCATCCGGAAACCATTTTACTATTTCCCGTCACCGTGACCTTGACCTTTGACCTAGTGACCTTAAAATCAATAGGGTTCATCTGCGAGTCATGATCAATGTACCTATCAAGTTTCATGATCATAGGCATAAGCGTTCTTGAGTTATCATCCGGAAAACATTTTACTATTTCGGGTCACCGTGACCTTGACCTTTGACCTAGTGACTTCAAAATCAGCAGGGGTCATCTGCGAGTCATGATCAATGTACCTTTGAAGTGTCATGATCCTAGGCCTAAAAAAATGTCTTAGAATATCAAAATAAATCAGAAAGCCACATAAACTAGAGAGCGAACACCATGCCAAATCCTTGAAATGCACTTAGTGACCCCGTGACCTAGTTTTTGACCCGGCATGACCCATATTTGAACTTGACCTAGATATTGTCTTGGTACAACTGCTGACCAAGTTTGGTAAAGATCAGATGAAAACTACTTCAATTAGAGAGTGGACACCATGCTAAATCCTTGAAATGCACTAAGTGACCCCGTGACCTAGTTTTTGACCCCGCATGACCCATATTCGGACTTGACCTAGATATTGTCTTGATACAACTTCTGACTAAGTTTGGTAAATATCCGATGAAAACTACTTCAATTAGAGAGCGGACACCATGCTTTATCCTTGAAATGCACTAAGTGACCCCGTGACCTAGTTTTTGACCAGACATGACCCATATTCAAACTTGACCTAGATATTGTCTTGATACAACTTCTGACCAAGTTTGGTAAAGATGGGATGAAAACTATTTGAATTAGAGAGCGGACACGAAAGTGTGACAGACAGACAGACAGACAGACTGACAGACTGACGGACGAACAGTGCGAAAACTATATACCCCCTTTTCTTCGAAAGGGGGCATAAAAATGCTTAGGCCGAATCTACCAGTGTAATATAGGGAGAGGTTTTGCGGGCCGCATATATTTCGGGCAGCTTATAAAAAACATCAGTAGAATCGCTCGATCATACCCCCATTCCCCTATTTGTTTACCAATTTACGCAAATCTCAGAAATTACCCCCGGGGCAACCCGATCCGCTTAAATCCCACCCCTGCCTCTTGGAGATTATTTTTCATTAATAATATTGTCAAAAAAAATTTTGGACACCTGAAGCATGTTAACAAATTTTATTTGAAATCATTACAGGCAACAGTAAATATTTTGTCGAATTCCCAAATGGGCATTATTACATTTGTAATCAGAAACACATTTCTGAATTTTATGGTTGATGCTACAGTGTGTTTTTTCACCATCTTGGGAAAGGGGCCGGGTCCCTTTGGATTGGGAAAAATTGCGGCATTTTGACCAAACTTGGGAAATTAGTGTTGTTGTATTTTAAGCTAACAAATGCTTCAAAAATATGAATAAAAGTGATTTTAAAAATTTTATTTAATAAAGTGTTACTTGCAAAGCTAGATGGGAGATTAACTAAATGTTGATTTAATTAAAAAAAAATAAACTTCAATTGGGAATTTTTAGGTCCCATTTGGGAAAAATATGTACTTAATTTCATTGGGACGATTTTGAACAAAAACAACAACAAAGCTAACAAATTCTAGCTTCAAATCAACAGTGGTCACGTATTTGGTGTTGATTCTTTGTCCCAATAAAAAGCTCGCGACAAATATATTTCAAATCACGTCATCTGCATAGATGCGTGGTCGGATTAATTTTTGCGTTAAAACTTTTTTTGCACAGAGAACGGTTTATTTAATTTTGTTAAAGATATCGTAGTTCATTGTATCAAAATTATTCGGAGAATAATTTTGAATAAACATTTCATTTAAACTAATTTCAAATCAAACACACTGTATCTTTATCGTTATGGTCTTTAAAATGAGTAATTATGTAATGTTTACTGATTACACAGAAAATGCAGACAAAACTGGAATAAGTGTTGGGCGTTGTAAAAACAGAGTGTCTTAAAACCCGATTAATACGCTATATAAAAAGTGTCTTAATTTTTTTACTCCTTAAAGTCTTTTCGGACTCCTAAATTTCAGAAGAAGAGAGTCCAAAGGACTCCTTACTCAGATAAATTAGTGTTGACTTCTCCTTTATACATAAACTTTGATTGAGAGGTCTTGAACACAAATTGTTGATAAAAACATAGCATATGTAAAGAGAAAATTTAACAAAATGTCAAGATAAATGCATAAATCCCAATAGGAATTCTATTAAATTTCAATTTTAATAGTTATTTACCTGGTAGTTGAGTTTCATCAAACATTATCACGTGTGATTTCCAAGAAAGGCCAGAAAATCTGAAGGCAGAAAATACAATTTCTGTCACAATTAGAGTAGAATGCCCCAAAAGTATTGTTTTGGCCCAATAGTGTAATCTTGAGCTTGAAAGTACAGAAAACTGACTGAAAGTACAGAAAAATGACACGTTTTACTTATATTTTAAAAAACCAGAAATCTAAATATTCTCTACTGATGTATGAATTTTCTTTACAATCATTTGTTTACAAAAAGTTATGCTTTCAACACCAAAAATTAGCCAAGGGAAATAATTCCATAAATATCAAAGAAAAATTTACTTTCAAAGTTATCTTTCATTATATGAAGCATGGTTTAAATTTCAATTTTTCTATTTCAGTAATGATCTGCACAATTTAATCTAAATATATAATCCTCTGGTATCTCTGAAAGCAAAAGCTACTGTGCTACCACTGCACCACTAATGCTTTATTTAAAATCTGAATTATAATAATAAGTTATATGTGACATATTTTCCAAATCCTGAATGGAAAGCACTTTATTATTTTTACAAATTTAAAATGATGATTATCAATTAATTAACTAATAATTATATTTAAACAAGAGCTGTCTCCATAGGTTGACATATGCCCCCTATAAACGCTTTGATAGAAGTTATGAGCATTTTTCAAAACCTAAATACTAAATCCTTGAAATGCACTAAGTGACCCCGTGACCTAGTTTTTGACCCGGCATGACCCATATTCGAACTTGACCTAGATATTGTCTAGATACAACTTCTGACCAAGTTTGGTAAAGATCGTGTGAAAACTATTTGAACTAGAGAGCGGACACGAAAAGTGTGACAGACTGACGGACAATGCGAAAACTATATACCCCCTTTTCTTCGAAAGGGGGAATAAAAAATCTTGGTAAAAGAGTGTTATTTGGCTTGTAAAAACATAATTATAATGCAAACATAATGTAATGAATCAATTAAAATCATGATTTTCCAATCTGTGAGTCCCCTTAAAAATAAATCTCCAAAATGAAGTCCAATGCACATTTAATGTCTTATTTTAAATTAACTAAGCACAGTGTTCCCTAATCCTTGCAGTTTTAGAAAGTAAGACTTTTTAAAATATTAAAATTTAATTAAATAAACAAAATGTGACTACTGGGGGTTGCCCAGTTTTAAATCCAGGTGCATGATTTGAACAATGTACAGTATCTCTATCTGATTTTATATACCAAATATCAAAGCTCTGGGACTTGTAGTTTCTGAGATTTTTAAAGTTATTCACTATATTTTAATCATGTCACACAGGGGTGTGGTCAGTTTTGACTCCATGGGCATAATTTATTTTAAACAATTTCAGTTGACCATGTTACACTCCAAAACTGAAAGCCATGACAGTTGCCCTTATATATATTTTTTTTATGATTTAATTTTAGGTGTGATGACCTGCATATGCAGACAACAAATTAAAACAACTTTGAAAGACGGTCACATAAGGATCATTCATCTACAATTTTGTAGATCTGCCCTGAGGTTTAGATATTGTAAAATAACAATTGTAAAGAGTATGCATGGTGGACAATGCACGACGAATCACAAACGATTCTTTCCTAAAAGCTCAACCAGAGCATGTTGTTAGAAGATGAGCTAAAAATATAAATGAACACAAATAGAAATATCAAATACCTGTTTGACTTTTCAATGAACTTAGCATCTCGAAATGTTGATATAATGCAATCCTTGATTAACAAAAATTTCACAAAGCATTTCCGCTTTTCCTCAACATAAATATGCAAGTCTTCCCCAAAAATGCACGTTGGTCCATTAGCTTCAATAGCATCTTTAATAATTGTCGTTATATGTTTCACCTCAAGATCTCTCAGTTTGTTACCTGAAATTAAATTATCAATTTACATTATTACTGTTGTACATATCTAAACATGTGCTAACTTTCATTGAAGCAAACACAAAATAAAACTGCCACTATCAGTAGCAGAAATATCTAAAAACCTACCGCTTAGCTTTGTCAGATTTAAGAACTGGTTTCCAAAAACTGCAAATTTTAAACCCATTCAGTTTCACTTTGATACCTCATATTAAGGTTGAGATAGGCGGCTGATTAGAAACTGATTTCTAAAACAAATCTTTTTTTTGGAAATAGTGATTTTTTTCAAAATGTTTAAAGCCATTTCACTGTGGGAATGGAGTGGAAATAGATACGCCAGCAAAAGGCCGGTTGTAAAAATTGTAGCCACAACTGAACAGTTATCATTAGGGATGTCAACGAATATCAGATTATGCTAATATTTGGTCCTGCACCGAATATTCAAATACTATTTTCCGAATCGAATATTCGGAAGAAGAAAAAATTCGAGTAATTTCAAAGACTTTGTATTCATGAAATTTGCTTCAAACATTGTTAAAAAATGTTGTTCCTCGTGTCATAGTGTTTATTCCAGTAAGCGCGATAATGCGTCGCTATGGTGATATGACAGTATACCTGTCATAAAGCCCGCTAATTGCCTACCTTAAGGAAACTTTAATTGACCAAAGACAGTCACTTTGTCTAAAAATTATGATAGGTGCAAATCCCGTCGGCAATTAAAACACCGACCCGCACTTGATCTAATGACTCTAATTACATTTAAAATGATCAAAGATTAAATGAGTAAAGGAAAAACGGACTTGATGTAAAACAAGAGGGCCAAGATGGCCCTAGTTCGCTCACCTGAGAGGAGTCGGTTCATTCAATCTTTACCAAATGTCAAACTTGACCTAGATATTGTCCAGACAAACATCCTGGTCAAGTTTCATCATTATTTCATCTGCGAGTCATGATCAATGTACCTATAAAGTTTCATGATCCTAGGCGTAAGCATTCTTGAGTTATCATCCGGAAACCATTTTTATAAGTTGAGTCACCGTGACCTTGACAGCCATTATGTGAATACGTTTTTTGGCACTGTGACCGTGACCTTTGACCTAGTGACCTGATAATCAATAGGGGTCATCTGCGAGTCATGATCAATATACCTATGAAGTTTCATGATCCTTGGCATAAGCGCTCGAGTTATCATCCGGAAACCATCTGGTGGACGGACGGACGGACATGAGCAAAACAATATACCCCCTCTTCTTCGAAAGGGGGGGGGGGCATAATGAAAAAAAACTGCCCCCCCCCCCCCCCCCCGGCAGCAATGTTATTCAACTGACCTGAACCATTTTTTAACTCAACTCTCGTATCACTACATACATATAGAGAAAAATGCCCTGCCCTCTGGTGGCCATGTTTTTTCACCGATCCCGACCATTTTCAAACTCGTCCAAGATATCAATAAAACCAATGTTTTGACCAACTTTCATGATGATTGGGCAAAAATTGTGACTTCTAGAGTGTTTACAAGGTTTCTCTATAGCCAAATAGGGAAAACTGCCACTATATACATATAGAGAAAAATGCCACACCCACTGGCGGCCATGTTTTTTCACCGATCTCGACCATTTTCGAACTCGTCCGAGACATCGATTTTGACAAAGTTACATGAAGGGCATGAAATGTGAATTCTACAGTTATATCAGGGTTTTTCTCTTTTTTTTGACCTAGTGACCTAGTTTTTGACCCGGCACAACCCAGTTTTGAACTTGGCCGAGATTTCATTGCGACAAAGTTTCATGAAGATGGGACAAGAAATGTAGCCTCTAGAGTGTTTACGAGCAAATGTTTACGGACGGACGGACGGACGGACATACGACGGACATAGACCGGTCACAAAAGCTCACCTGAGCAATCAGGTGAGCTAAAAAAAGATCGTATGGCAATTAAAACACTGACCCGCACTTGATCTAATGACTCGAATTACATTTAAAATGATTAAAGATTAAATGAGTAAAGGAAAAGCCGACCTGTGTAAAAAGCAAATAAGGTCGTATGGTTACAATCACGTTGTCCAATCAAAAAAGCTAATAAAAAACAAGGGCTGTTTGTAAAACATGCATGCCCCCCATATGGGCTCTCCGTTGTAGTGACAGCCATTGTATGAATATGTTTTTTGCCACTGTGACCTTAACCTTTGACCTAGTGACCTGAAAATCAATAGGGGTCATCTGCCAGTCATGATCAATGTACCTATGAAGTTTCATGATCCTAGCCATAAGCGTTCTTGAGTTATCATCCGGAAACCATTTTACTATTTTGGGTCACCGTGACCTTGATCTTTGACCTAGTGACCTGAAAATCAATAGGGGTCATCTGCGAGTCATGATCAATGTACCTATCAAGTTTCATGATCCTAAGAATAAGCGTTCTTCAGTTATCATCTGGAAACCATTTTACTATTTCGGGTCACCATGAACTTGACCTTTGACCGAGTGACCTCAAAATCGATAGAGGTCATCTGCAAGTCATGATCAATGTACCTATGAAGTTTCATGATCCTAGGCATAAGTGTTCTTGAGTTATCATCCGGAAACCATTTTACTATTTCAGGTCACCATGACCTGGACCTTTGACCTAGTGACCTCAAAATCAATAGGGGTTATCTGCGAGTCATGATCAATGTACCTATGAAGTTTCATGATCGTAGCCATTAGCGTTCTTGAGTTATCATCCAGAAACCATTTTACTATTTCAGGTAATCGCGACCTTGACCTTTGATATAGTGACCTGAAAATCAATAGGGGTCAACTGCGAGTCATGATCAATCTACCTACACTGTATCAAGTTTCATGATCCTAGGCATAAGCGCTCTTGAGTTATCATCCCGAAACCATTTTACTATTTCGGGTCACCGTGACCTTGACCTAGAGACCTGAAAATCAATAGGGGTCATCTGCGAGTCATGATCAATGTACCTAACCTATGAAGTTTTATGATCCTAGGCATAAGCGTTCTTGAGTTATCATCCGGAAACCATTTTACTGCTTTGGGTCACTGTGACCTTGACTTTTGACCTAGTGACCTGAAAATCAATAGGGGCATCTGCCAGCCATTATCAATCTACCTACGAAGTTTCATGATCCTAGGCATAAGCGTTCTTGAGTTATCATCCGGAAACCATTTTACTGTTTCGGGTCATCCTGGCCTTGACCTTTGACCTAGTGACTTGAAAATCAATAGGGGTCATCTGCAAGTCATGATCAATCTACCTATCAAGTTTCATGATCCTAGGCCTAAGCATTTTTGAGTTATCATCCGGAAACCATTTTACTATTTCGGGTCACTGTGACCTTGACCTTTGACCTAGCTAGTGACCTGAAAATCAATAGGGGTCATCTGCAAGTCATGATCAATGTACCTATTAAGTTTCATGATCCTAGGCCTAAGCGTTCTTGAGTTATCATCCGGAAACCATTTTACTATTTTGGGTCACTGTGACCTTGACCTTTGACCTAATAACCCGAAAATCAATAGGGGTCATCTGCGAGTCATGATCAATGTACCTATGAAGTTTCATGATCCTAGGCCCAAGCGTTCTTGAGTTACATGTATCATCCGGAAACCACCTGGTGGACGGACGGACAGACCGACCGACATGTGCAAAGCAATATAACCCTCATTTTCGAAGGGGGGCATAATAATTTACTCAAACTCTAATGAGTATTTGCGTACCATATGGTCCGGAAACTTTAATTAATTACTCAATATTCACACTGGTACTATACTTAAAAAAAATGTTTTTGGTATTTCTCCCTCATTTAATTGAAAATATTACCATTGCTACACGAATAAAGTAAATCTCTGTCAAATCACTTTAATGCCATCTACACCTTCCGCTGCTTGGAAGTATTTCACGTAATTTCATGTAATTGTTTTGTCGCCATGTAAATATTATGTTTCTCGTTCTATTGTTGATGTACAATATTAAAAGTTTAAAAACAGTTTTTGTCATTCAAGTTTAACAAGGGCTGTTTGTAAAACATGCATGCCCCCCATATGGGCTGTCAGTTGTAGTGGCAGCCATTGTGTGAATATGTTTTTTGTCACTGTGACCTTGACCCTTAACCTAATGTAAGATATCATCCGGAAACCATTGTACTCTTTCGAGTCACTGTGACCTGGACCTTTGACCTAGTGACCTGAAAATCAATAGGGGTCATCTGCCAGTCATGATCAATGTACCTATGAAGTTTCATGATCCTAGGCGTAAGCATTCTTGAGGTATCATCCGGAAACCATTTTACTATTTCGAGTCACTGTGACCTTGACCTTTGACCTTGTGACCTAACAAGAGCTGTCAGAGGACAGCGCGCTCGACTATTCGAATGCTTGACAATATAACGTAAGCCATCATGGGGAAATTGTTCATATTCAATAATTTATTAGAGGATCTTTCAAAAATAAAAAAAGGAAAAATAAAAATTTGGGGGGGAGGGGGGGGGGGTGGGGGGTAGGGGGTGAGAGGGCGGTATAATGTGGGGTGTGGTAATTTAATAGATGTTTAAAAAAAATTGGGGGGGGGTGGTAGGGGGGTATAATGTGGGGTGTGGTAATTTATTAGATGTTTGAAAAAAAAATTGGGGGGTGGGGGGGTAAGGGGGGTGGGGCTAAGAGGGGGGTATAATGTGGGGTGTGGTAATTTATTCGATGTTTAAAAAAAAATTGGGGGGGGGGGTAGGGGGGGGGGTGAGAGGGGGGTATAATGTGGGGTTGTTGTAATTTATTAGATGTTTAAAAAAAAAAAAATTGGGGGGTGGGGGGGGTAGGGGGGGGGGTGAGAGGGGGTATAATGTGGGGGTGTGGTAATTTATTAAATGTTAAAAAAAAATGGGGGGTGGGGGGGGGTATGGGGGGGGGGGTAGGGGGGAGTTCAAGGGGGGTATTAATGTGGGGTGTGGTAATTTATTACATGTTTAAAAAAAAAATTGGGGGGGGGTGGGGGTTAGGGGGGTAGGGGGGAGTGAGGGGGTTGTATAATGTGGGGTGTGTGGTAATTTATTAGATGTTTAAAAAAAAATGTTTTTTTTGGGGGGGGGTAAGGGGGTGAGAGGGGGGTATAATGTGGGGTGTGGTAATTTATTAGATGATGTTTTAAAAAACAATTGGGGGGGGTGAGGTTGGGGGGGAAATATAGGTTTGGGTGATGTTGGTTAACAAGTATGCAAAATATAAAAGCAATATGTCAAGGGACAATGAAAAAAAATACAATATGATCTCACACTGACATGAACAAATATCCTCTATTTATTAAACATGAAATTTAAACTTATTGCATTTGTTTCCCCTGTAAATAAGAAAGATATAATAGTGTATTACCTCCCCTGTCCTGCTTATATTTATATAAATCAACAAAATTAAACATTAACACAATATTTAATATACAAAATATACAAAAAATCTCATATTCTGATAATATTTTTACTGATCCACTTTATTTTACTCAAATGATGATGTTTCATTGGACTGATAATTATAGATTTAGGATTACAGACCAGTTGCTTCAGTTATATTGTTCAGAGTTCGCCCTGTTGGTCGCATATGCGTTCTTGAGTTATCATCCAAACCATTTTACTATTTCAAGTCACCGTGACCTTGACCTTTGACCTAGTGACCTCAAAATCAATAGGGGTCATCTGCGAGTCATGATCAATGTACCTATCAAGTTTCATGATCCTAGGCCCAAGCATTCTTGAGTTATCATCCGGAAACCACCTGGTGGACGGACGACCGACAGACCGACCGACCGACATTTGCAAAGCAATATACCCCCTCTTCTTTGAAGGGGCGCATAATAATAAACAAAATCAACTTCGAATTAGCGACGGCAACGCGGTGTCAATATTAAGTCACTTCCGGTGAAATTCCGGTAAAAACAAAAGTAGAATTCATGGAGTTATGGTAAGGTAAACAAAGTTGATTTTGTTGATTTGTTTTCCAACAGATGTAAAATCAACAGATGTTGACCGAATATCCGGATATTCGATCAGAAGGGTGACCGAATATTCGAATACCAAAATCAGTATTCGTTGCCATCCCTAGTTATCATGTATTTTATGTTAAGCCTGCACAAATTATTCTAAATGTACAACATCACATCATTCATCCTTGGTGGAAAGCGTGGGCTATAATATTTGATTGCAGAATAGACAAGAGAACGCTGAGATTTTCACTTTTGTTTGAAAAATTTGTAGTACTTTAAAAATAGAGCTGTAAGGATTCGGTTCGATGCATCGAAAAACCAGTTTAACGCCGCCGATTCGATTTCGATACCAATACGGCAAATTTTGATTTGATTCACTGCAATCCCAATTGATCCGCATTTAAAACCTTACTTTCCAAATCCGTCATCTAAATGTTCTTGTCATTTGTAATACGTCTTGTGATTGATCAATAGCCAATATGGCATCCATGAATGAATGAATAACATTCTGAGTATTACATCAGCCGGTAAAATGGCTTCAATGCACCGTCAGAATTAAAATCAAAAGTATGGGAACATTTCGGCTTTCGAGAAGGTTCTGATGCAAAGGCAACTTGCAAAACGTGTTTTGTTGAAGTAAGTTGCCAATATGGTTGTTTACTAAACTGTGTGCATTCTGATAAGAAGTCAACTGGAAGTTTTTTATATACTTACATGATTTTTTTGTTTTTGTTTTTCCTGTTAAACACATGTTATACATTGTGCATTTTATGTTATTTAAGAATAACTCAACAGGAAGTTTTGTTCAATAAATTTGTTACTTACAAGACAATGTTGCGTTTTTAAATTGTATTTCAAAAATTAAACACTTTAAATATACAACATAATAAGTTAAAAACAAATACCAAACATATCAATTCATGCTCTGGACAAACCAAACATGAAATAGTTTGCAAAATAAGCAGCAAATAGTTCGATTTGAATCTAATCGAAAATAATCTAATCGGACCATTTGGTATCGAAATCGAATGGAATCAAATGATGGGTGAATCGTTACAGCTCTAATTAAACTGAGGAGCTGCGCCATGAGCGCATGATACGCCCGTCGTTCGCCAATGAAGTAGTAAGGTAATAAATAACCCTTTGAATCATTTTTTTACTTCAGTTTATTTGTATTTGAATACATGGTTTATTTTATAAGTACATGAGCATGGAGCGCCGTCTCCTTGACATTCATACCATATCTTTTATTGAGTATATGTATGCATTTCTTTAGAGGATATGGAGTTGAAGTAAACCTGTTATAGATATTTTGACCAATAATAAAAGAGAAATGTAGATAGGTAAGTGGTAGTGTACAATCGGAATAGAAAAAAGCTCACCTTGTTCAATTTTTCAGGGATACTAAAAAAAAAAAAAAAAAAAAATCCATCGAAGGATATTTGAGCTACAGTAGGACATTCAATGAAATCACGAAATTTTGACGAACAAAGTCCCATAACTAACAATTCAGAATTCCGTCAAAAACGAAAGGGGATCAGGGTTTATCAATATTAAGATTGTGTTAAAATTTGAAGAAAATCTGTCAAAGGATATTTGACGTAGCGTACGACATTAACAGACGGACGGACGGACGGCTACGGTAGGACATTCAATGAAATCACGAAATTTTGACGAACAAAGTCCCATAACTCTGGAACGACAATTCAGAATTCCGTCAAAAACGAAAGGGGATCAGGGTTTATCAATATTAAGATTGTGTTGAAATTTGAAAAAAATCCATCGAAGGATATTTGAGCTACAGTAGGACATTCAATGAAATCACGAAATTTTGACGAACAAAGTCCCATAACTCTGGAACGACAATTCAGAATTCCGTCAAAAACGAAAGGGGATCAGGGTTTATCAATATTAAGATTGTGTTAAAATTTGAAGAAAATCTGTCAAAGGATATTTGACGTAGCGTACGACATTAACAGACGGACGGACGGACGGACAGACGGACGGACAGACGGGCGTATAAAAAGGTCTCCTGTACACGTTTTGAGATTGGGAATGGGGCCCCATCATTTTTTAAACAACCCTCCCGCCCCCTGAATACAACTTTACCAAAACTGACATCATGAACTTGATTTCTACATTTTATATCAAAATATTGAAGAAAAGCAAACCTATATCTTTATCATCTGTATCCCCCTTTATCCATTCTACAACAAGTGGATAGTCCTTCTGTAAACACTTTAGGAACTTCAATACGTTTTCATAACTCTCCTGTATACATGTAATATCCAACACCAAGAGGGAAGCCTTTTCTTCAGTGTCATGCTCCTGCTGGATTTCGAGCTTTTTCTGATGGCTCACAATTTCCTTACTCCTCAATTTGTCGACTAGAACATCAACATCAACATGCCTTCCGATACAACGCGTACCCATGATTATCTGGTACTTGGTTTCTAAACAGTCATCTGCACAAGAAATATAAAAATCATAACAACAAAAATCAAACATTTATAAGAACAAGACTATTGCCAAGCAATGTATGTCCACTACCTGCCCCACCATTGTCAGAAAAAAATAAAATATTTTGTTATATTTGTTGCCATAGCAACCAGAATTTTTGACTTAGAAAAAAAAATGAAATGACGTGCATAATGTCCTTACTGCCATCTATCCATGTTTTAAGTTTTATGAAAAAAATATTAAGAACTTTTTAAGTTATCGCAGGATCCAGAAAAGTGTGACAGACTCACAGACTGACAGACACACAGCGCGCAAACCATAAGTCCCCTCCGGTGAAACCGGTAGGGGACAAAAACATGAGCTGCATTTGTGAAACACAATGCCCCAATTAGGTTTTGAAGTCCCATTGCAGCTATTTTAGAAACAACAAGGCCCATTACTACAGACAGGCACGAATTTCACACTTCATCTGTAGGGCATGTATGTTGACTTGCATACCAAAAATCAGCTGAATATCTGAAAGCATTGCATGGGAAAATATTACTTCCCTTGTCAAAATGACCTGTTCCTGCCAAATGATATTTAAAAATTATCTCCTTTAAAGCTTATTACTTCCCTTAAATCAGTATAAGGACCGTATCTTCCTAAAAAATTAACGGACCAGAACGAATTTTATCTTAAAGCGTTGTGTAAAAACCTGCAGAAAACAGAATGCCGGACAGACAGACAGACAGTGCAACCGCTATATGCCACCCTACCCTACTACATTGAATGACAGTTTAAGCTGCATATCAGAAGCATTTTTTTCCACAAACCTCATTCTGAATTTTCAGAGCATACATGTTACAAGAGGGCCTGAAACGCTCACCTGATATAACAAGATATTATTGGGACAAACCTTCTGACAAAGTTTCATGAAGACCGGAAAATAAATGTGGCCTCTAGAGTGTTAACAAGGTTTTACTATAGCCATATAAAAAAAATGCCCCGCCCCCTGGCAGCCATGTTTTTCAACCAACTGGCAACATTTTAAAACTCTTCCAAGACATTATTGGGATGAATCTTCTGACCAAGTTTCATGAAGATAGGACAGTAAATGTGGCCTCTAGAGTGTTAACAAGATTTTAATATAGCCGTATAGATCTAAGGAAAAATGCCCCGCCCCTTGGAAGCCATGTTTTTCAAGCAAACATAATTATTTTCAAACTCATCCAAGATATCATTGAGACCAATCTTCTGACCAAATTTCATGAAGATTTGACAATAAATGTGGCCTCTAGAGTGTTAACAAGGTTTTACCAAAGCCATAAATAGCCATGAGGAAAAATGCCCCGCCCCTTGCGGCCATGTTTTTAAAGCAACCAAAACCATTTTCAAACTCAACCAAGATGTCATTGGGACAAATCTTCTGACCAAGTTTCATGATGATCGGAAAATAAATGTGACCTCTAGAGTGTTAACAAAGTTTTACTATAGCCAGAGCTCCAGATAAGGGTCGTATTTTCGTATTTACGAATCATTTTCAAGTCCGTTACGTATTTATTTTAAAATCTTGTCGTACCATTAAGAATTACAAAATCAAGTTACGAATATTATTTTTACATCGGTTCGTATCGATTTTTATTGAGTTCTTTTCCCGTATTAAAGATCTTTGCGGTGCTTATTTAGAATGGTTATCGGGTTTGTTTAACAAAGCGCATTTTTTCCAATAAAAGCTGCGTATACAGTCTATCTGTCAAAAACAATGGCGGCGCCCAGAGAGCGTCCTAAAAAACTGCAAAGCGTCCAAAAACACGCTTTTAACATATTGTACGCAAAGTGAGCAGAAGTTAAAAGTTTAGAAAGACATTATAGAAAAGATCTTATACGATGCTGTATGTTCAGTTTCCGACACAGTCGGAAAAGCTAAACAAAAAACGCGACACGACGGGTCCAAACTTAAACACAAAAAAACAACATTTAACGAGTGGAAGGGACAAGTCCCGTGGCTAATTGTTGAAAAAATTGAAGGGGAAACCCGTTTTAATTGTGAAATATGTAAAAATTCATCTAAGGCATGTATCCTAAGCACAGTTTGGTCATATGAAGGTATTTGAAAAATAAAATTGTATAATACTGAAAAGACACTGTTGAACTCTTATAAATAAAGTTGCTAGTATGTTTATTTTGATTTTTTTTTCATGAAAATAACCATTATTATTTATTTTTAGGTCATTTATAAAAAATAAGAATTATTTTCCAAAACTTAGTAGTAACATTAAGAATAAAATTTCAGAGTAAAGAATTCTTTTTGAAAATCTGGTAGTAATTTAAGAATTTCACAAAACCTTATCTGGAGCTCTGGCCATATAAGGAAAAATGCCCCGCCCCCAAGGTGGCCATGTTTTTCAACCAACCGGCATCATTTTTGGAGGCAGACAGCGATATTAAATGTGTATTCAAATTATACAACATCTGCGCATGAATGACCCAATATTATCCTAGGGTTTTACGGGAAGCGATATTCTGCGTCAAATACGCATAAATGCCAGTCAGGACCTGTCATTTTTGTTGGTTTGTGTACCATGGGACGCACAATTATTTTGACGTATTGGTTCTCGTAATATCAACAAGAAAATCTGAAAAACAACTGCAGTACGTAATTTTCTAGAAGGATGTAGGATTGTCTCGCTTGTTTGACTTATCGACCAATCGTATTAGCGCACACCTGCTGTTGCTAGGTGCAAAGTCCCGAATTGAGATTACAATGTGTAAATGCGAGCTATTTATGTCGCTAAGAAAGAAAAGCTTACCCAGGTTACGATAGCTTATTATCTGGCAAGCAAGATTAAACTGTTAAAATAAATACATTATACAATCTTTAATTTTATAGACTCCCGTCTCTAGATTTGCCACCGATTTCCACCAAATGCCACCATTTGCCATGTAAAAGTGTGGCAAACGGTGAAAATTCGATGGAAAACGATGGAAAATGGTAAAATGCCATCGTTTTCCACTAATCGATGGAAATCAACAGTGGCATTCGATGTAAAACGGTGGAAATTTGATGGCAAACGGTGAAAAATAGGACTTTGTCATTTTTTGAAGTGGAAAATGTACATTTTGAATAGGAGAAAATGGCTCTTAGAAAATTTTGCAAGAAAACCTGAGTGGCAAACGGTGGAAAAACAACTTAGAACATTTTCAAACAAAATGCTCTCTGACAGAACAGAAAACGAAAAACAGTTCTTTTAATTTAAATTGAATGTTCATATAATTAAATGACATTTTCCGCAATTCCATGCGGAAAACTAGTAAAAATATGCAGAAATATGCGGAATTATGAAGAAAATATGCGGAATAATGGGGAAAAAGACTGAAATGTGCGGATATTTGATTTTTTATGAGATTGCGGATGCTCAAGAAAATTTGTCCGCATATTTTTGCGAACATTTGGTTTTTATAGGCGGAAAGTAGATTTTTGTTTGCACAAAGCTTGATTTTGTACACGGAAAATACACTTTTGGGGAAAGTTAGGACTAGTTATTTCAGGCAATTTCAGAAGTCAGATGTGTGCGGAAAACACTGTTTGTCATTTTTACAAGTATTCTAGACATAGGCATTAAAAAACAAATCTGAGTGCTGTTTCTTGTTGTAAGAGCAGTAGCAGTTGCATTTGTAGTTGTATCAGTGGTGGTGGCGGATGTAGTGGTATGATGGTAGTAGTAGTAGTAGTAGAAGTATTAGTAGTAGCAGAGGCAGTAGCAGCAGTAGTATAGCTAGTAGTAGTAGTGATAGAAGTTGTAGCAGTAGTAGTAGTTGTAAACGTAGTAGTAGTAATAGTAATAGTTGTTGTTGGAGTTGTAGGAGAAGTTGTTGTTGTATCAGTAGCGGTGGTGGTGGTGGTAGAAGTAGTAGTAGTAGTAGAAGTAGTAGAAGCAGTAGTAGCAGTAGTAGCAGTAGTAGTAGTCAGTGGTGTCGTCGTTGTTGTCATTGTCGTCGTAGTAGCAGCAGCAGTACAAGTAGTAGAAGTAGAAGTAGTTGCTGTTGTTATTGTTTTAGTTATTGTTGTAATAGCAGTTTTGTAGTTGTTGTAGTATCAGTGGTGATGGTGGTGGTGGTAGTGATAGTAGTAGAAGTAGTAATAGTTGTAGTAGTAGCAGTAGTAGTTGCAAGTAGTAGTAGTAGCAGAAGTAGTAGTAGTAGTAGTAGTAGAAGTAGTAGTAGTAGTAGTAGTAGTAGTAGTAGTAGTAGTAGTAGTAGTAGTAGTAGTAGTAGTAGTAGCAGTAGTAGCAGTAGTAGAAGCAGCAGTAGTAGCAGCAGTAGTAGCAGCAGTAGAAGCAGCAGTAGCAGCAGCAGCAGTAGCAGCAGCAGCAGTTGTTGTTGTTGTTGTAGCAGCAGTGGTAGTTGTTGTAACTTGCAAAGCAATTTCTACAAATAAAAATTTCTTTACCCTGTTCAAGTTACATACACTCTCTCTGAATATCAAACTACAGCAACTACAGCTGAGGTTTACAAACTATCTGATAACCACTGTGCAGGGCTTTTTTTCCTGACTTTGTGAAGCGGCCCTGGCCCCTCACTTTGTGAAAAAATGAGTCGCGAACTTGTCAAAATTGTGAAAAATTGAGTCGCGAACTTTTCAAAATTGTGAAAAATTGAGTCGCGAACTTCTTAAAATTGTGAAAAAACGAGTCGCGAACTACTTTAAATTGTGAAATTCAAAGTTCAATGCATTAGCATAGCTAAAGCATGTTAAACACTTGAATATTATCAAAATTTCCTTAAATAATGCAATAAAGGCATATTTTCCATCTATGAATACTGTATTTGATACAACACATATACATATATCTGATTTGCAAAAAATTATTCATGTACCAAATGCAACTAAAATACCTGGTCCCAACAATTCTTTACCACAGGAATAACATTTATAAACATAGAACATTTCAAGGGCACATAACTCAGACATGTTCTGGACTTTACAGCTTTAGAATTCTGTTCTTTTTACTCTTGAAAATGTCAATAATTCTCTCAAAATCTGAAGAGGAAAATTCCTTCTTCATGATAATTTTCATGTTCTGTGAGCCTGACCCTCGCCAGTGTATAATGATCTCCCTGGGAGGTTGTCATTTGATCTGAAACATTAGGTATACATTGAAAAACAGTACTTTTGTAAGAAATGTAAACAAGTTATTTTATTTTTCACATTTTTTCACAAAGCATAAATAGACTACATACAAAGTTTGAATCATGAATATGTGTCATGAATATGCATTTAAATGAAAAAAATATATATGAAAAAACCACATTATTACATGTACTTTAACCAAGATTTCCAATCGTAAACAGATACGAATAACAAGTCTCGGTCATCAATACTAGGGGACGTTTTGACTAGGGGCCGTTTTGACTAGCTTCCATCAATACATAAGCCGCGGCAGATACTTTCACTTTTATCAAATGACTTTCCTTATAATGTTATCAATGTGCATGTTTCAAATCTTACCCTTCTGTAGAAAGCTTTTGTTTCTTTACTGTTATCCCAAATTTAAATAAATCGGGATTATTTTGCGTTTTTTTTTAATTTTCTTCGTGTAGTAGAGAGCGTTCGGCGTCGCCATTTTTTATAGTGACGTTGCTGGGCAGAGCTTTTACTATTTACGCCGGTTTCACCGGTTACACAACACTTTAAAATCGATTAAAACAAACAAACATCGGTAACGCGAGTCGACAGTTTTTCGCGAATTCGGAATTAAAAACGAGGTTATGAAACTTATATATCTGTTCCGAAATGGCCGTTTTTGACAGTTTTGAGCACAAAAAGTCCGTTTTTCACGATTTAAAACGGCCGTTTTTGTAAATATTCACGGCCATGTCAGGTTTGTGAATTGGCCGTGTCAAAATTGTGAAATGTCCGTCCACGGCCAATCGCAAAGAAGGAAAAAAAGCCCTGCACTGTGTGTCGTTGGCTTAACAGCCTTTTCTGATTGGCTGAATTCAAACACAGATGGTTTTCCTCTTGGTTTGAAATACTGGCCGGTACACATGTTAGAAAATATACAGGTTTAACTTGTTGTTAAAATGAAACTAAATTAATTTCACAAACAGTAGAGATGAGTTATTCCATTACCAACAATTTCTTAAAATAATTATGTATAATTAATATCATTTGGATAGTGACATGAAGTGTTGTTAAAGAGTGATGAATACAGTGTTTCAGCAGTCTGTCTAGGAATAGAACAACAACTAAAGGTTTGTGCTTTTCATAATATTTCTAAATATTCCTTAAAATTAATGCTTCTTATGTCATCATTGTAGAATTTTTTTTGATGTGATATTTATGGCAAATATTAATTTAAATGATGTAATACGAATTTACAATAAGTGCAGTTTGCAGCTTGATTAAGGAAGTAATTAGACCTAATGTGTATAAATTAATAAGGTTGAATGTAGTATTGGAAGTTTATCATGCTAGGGAACAGATGCTTAAAGGGAGTTTTGTGCTGTGCATGATGAGCACTCAATGCTCATTAATGATGTTAATGTTTATAATAATAAATTAATTAATTAAATTTTTATGTTTCACTGTGCATTTTCTTACCAATAGAAATTAGAATTAAACATTATTATAATTGTAGCAATATTAAATTTGTACTTATCATTCCAACAAATTAAGTTAAAATAAAAAGATAATGTGTTAAATATATTTTGTCATAATTTTGTTTAGTTTTAATCTAACCTGAGCAAAAAGTGATCATTAACTTGGCTGGTGTTCTACAGACTGCATGAGCTATCCCGCAACCTGACAATGTATCTACTAAATTGACTTATTCAAAACGTGATATAAGATCAAAATTACATTTATTTGAGTAACCAGTAGGACTTCAATATTAAGGGTAGATGACTACAGATTTATTGATTTCTATGGTTTGTCATACTTTTTTCGACAGCTTGATGGCCGACTTACAGAGCATTAGCAACAGTTTCAGCAGCGACTTCTCCAACAGCAGCAACTTCTCCAACAGCATCAACCACTGCAGCAGAGAAAACAACAACTCCAGCAGCAATCAACCGGCAGCAGCAACAACCACCCCAGTAACAACAACCGCAGCAAAAACAAATCCAGCAACAACAACCAGATCCTCAACCAGATTGTCAAGACCTACCTGTCAACAGGACATAATTATGGTGGGTACACAAAAGTAATTATTACAAAAAGTATATAACTTAAAGCTACAGTATGCTGTGGCAAACTGAAGCATTAGTTATTGCTTACTGATCTCAATTCACTTATAACAGATTCAATCAATTTTATCTTTACTCTGTAATTTGTAAAATTATTATAATGTCTTATTATGTCACAGAAAAGTGCTGGTAAAAGAACTAATTTTCTTTGAGCAAAAAGAAAAGTAAGGAATTCAAACTTTGTATATAAAGTTACAGAATTTAATGTAAACATTTATTTCAGGCCCAGCTGCTATTAGACATCACTGGCATAACAGATGCCAGTAAGGCTGCAAAGAAGTTGTTCCGCCGCCTGTACAGGGAGGAGTGAAATAAAACGAAGGACTGTGAAACACTAGAGTACTTGAAATATTCTGTTTTGTTAAGAGTGTATATATCCATTGTCTACTTCAAATAATAAATTGTTATACATTATTTCTTTACCTAATTTGTATTTTATTTATCCTTTTTTCAGTTAGGTGACATTCAAACTGAGAATGCAAAGTGCCATCAATATCCGTAAAACAATGACTAATTGTACATCTTGCTCCACCATTTGCCAACGTCTGTGGCAAACGGTGTAAAATATTACACCATTTTCCACTGGATGGCAAACGGTGGCATTTTGTCCAAATTCTCCACCGTTTGCCATCGTCTGTGGCAAACGATGTAAAATTTTACATCGTTTTCCACTGGATGGCAAACGATGGCATTTTGTTTCAATACTCCACCGTTTGCCATGGTCTGTGGAAAACGATGTAAAATTTTACGTCGTTTTCCACTGGATGGCAAACGATGGCATTTTGTTTCAATACTCCACCGTTTGCCATGGTCTGTGGAAAACAATGTAAAATTTTACAGCGTTTTCCACTGGGTGGCAAACGATGGCATTTTGTTTCAATACTCCATCGTTTGCCAGAAAATGCCACCAAATGCCATCGATGATGTAAATTCTTCACTGTCCTCTTTTTTTTCACTGTTTTCCACCAATTTTCATCAAATTTGATGTTCCAATACTCCACCGTTTGCCACTCTTTTTTTCCATGTAAAACGATGAAAATCGGTGGCAAATCTACAGACGGGATGAGTGTGTGTGTTAAATCGCGGCTATTGTTTACGTAAATAATTGATTACTATACTTTAAGTTTTAACTACTTGACTTTAACACAGCCAGCATATTTAGCATACATTTGCTGCTTGTAACTCAAATTGCATGCATTTTAAAATTCCCTTTTTCATCTGCAAAAATGTCAAAACAAGGTGACTTACGCACATTCTTTCAAAGTAGTTCAAAAGATGCAGAATCAGCCAAACAAGAGCAAGGTTTCTGTGGGACTGAAATAATGCCCCCTGCCACTAAAATGGCTCGAAAGTTTTTGCCGGAATTACTTAATAAATATCAATGGCTTTCATTTAGAAATGATTTGATGTACTGTGAAAAACAAGCAAACAATACTTGCCATGAATAAAGGACCATACACTTGTGCTTTACTGCTAACATATCACTAAGTTATATTGGGACCCCCATTTTTATTGACAGGACCCCTGAAAATTAATAACAGGAGTCCTAGGGACCCCTAAAATTTGACATGAATGTAAAACCCTGTTATCCGATAGCTCCACCCGTTTCACTCGACAAGGTCATGTCATGTGTAAGCGAGCTCAATGCTGATTGGTTAGCTACCATGTGCACTTCATTAACAATAAGGTCACGCAATGTCTAATCGGGTACAGACCGGGTTTTGTTAACTGTTCAAATTGTGAACACTATCATTGAAACAAAGAGACAAATATAGAATACCAGTCCAGATTAAAATTGTGGATGTTTTCAACGAAATTTTACTAGATTTTCGCATTTTCGCAATTTAGATTTTTCTTGAGCCAAATTCTCAATAGTTTCGCAAATGACTCAAATGGCGAACGACAGCGCGAGCATTGCGAACGTGTTATTATTGGAATAAATGCTCACTATTACAGGGCTCACGCTGTCGTTCGCCATTTGCGAAAGTATTGCGAATTTGGCTCAAGAAAAATATAATTTGCGAATATGCTTAAATCTCATTAAATTTCATTAAAAACATCCGCCATCTTAATCCGGAATGTTTTTTTTCAACTATTTTTCTCTTTGTTTCCACGAACAATTTGAAGCGCATATGGTAGCTGGTCAATCAACATTGAGTTCGCTATCGGGTAATATTGGGTCATTCATGCGCAGATAATGGAATACACAGTTGATATTGTCGTCTGCCTACAATATAACGGCCTATGGCAAAAGTCGTATAAAAAATAAGCAAATGAAAAGAAGCGTAACACTCAATAAATTATTTTTAAGCTGATCACTTTACAAATTTCTACCGACTATCGATCTGAATTAAAGGATGATAATTAAAAAATGAGTTACATGTCGAAGATGTTGCACCTTTTTGTTTTTGACAGGGATTGAAACTAACTTCTTACTATTGGTTGCCCGCATGGGCAACCATCTTTAGTATTTTGGTTGCCCAGATAAAGAATAACTAGCCCAGAAATATGTACATGTGTATATTATACATTCTTTTAATAAAATAAAAGATAATTAAATAAAAATTGCTGACATTACAGATGTTCTATGCATGATGTATTATTATGAGCCTGAATTGAATCATTTCCTATTCCTAAATAATGAATGTTATTTAACTAGTATTGATCCATGGTGGTCAATTGTTATTCAATTTTTATTGCACTGAATTGTTTTAAGCTTAAAAAAAAACAAATTGCCCGGCCAGACTACCAACTTTTGAAATTGAGTTGCCCAGGCCAAAATCTACTTGCCCCGGGCTCACGGGAAACCACTAATTTCCATCCCTGCTTGATTGAAATTAAAATGTTATAATTATTGGTTGTTTTTAATCACAAACTATGCTATTGTAAAGTAATATGTCAACCGAATCAGGGGTTCTAAAATAAGCTGTCCGAGTTGTCCGAGTCGTCAATTTCTCCTTCCGGACAAGCAGTTTTTTAGAGCTGGCTTGTCCGGGGACAAGTAAAATATTAGTGGTAAACATTTTTCGAGAACGAAACTACTCCATTTTCCGAAAATCAAAAACGAAAGTTGATATATAAATAGCTAATGATTAATCTGTGGACTGGCACACGTTTTCAACTGCAAGGTACATGTAGGTGTAATTTTACAATAATAATTATTTAATTTAGTAAACCAGTCCACGCGTATATAGCAACAGCCAATCACGCATAAGATAACATTTTCAGAAGAAAAACCAGCGCACATGTGTATAGTACCAGCCAATCACGCATAAGATAACATTTTTCGTACATTGCAAATGGCCGCATACATGTTCTATCGACATGCAGTGAACATAAGATGTGTTTTTTTTAATAAATAAAACCACTTCAACGTCAAGCCATGACGCGAAACAGACCAATAATTAAATCAGTTCGGCGTCGGAGAAGAAGAGAAAAACCAAGTATGAATATGATAAAGCCTACGATGCCAAGCGGAAACGAAAATTTGTTGAGACTTGGCTAATTGATTTCCCTTGGCTTGAAAACGTTGCCGGTGTGTTTAAATGTAAACTTTGTAAGGAGTTTCCTTTATTAGCGGATAAAAGTAGTGGTTTATTTAATGGTCAGCCTGTGTGCAGGAGAGACACTCTGACATCTCATCAGAAAAGCAGTTGCCACATGCAATGCAAAATAAAATATGATGAGGAACTTCATAAAAAGAACAAGATGTGTTTGTGAAACACCAATGTCCCCCTATATGATGTTTGACATTGTAAGATGACCTTGACCTTGTGAAGGATGACCTTGACCTTGAACCACTCAAAATGTGCAGCTCCATGAGATACACATGCATGCCAAATATCAAGTTGCTATCTTCAATATTGCAAAAGTATTCATAAAATAAGCGATTTGGGCCACATATATTTGACCTCTGACCTTGAAGGATGACCTTGACCTTGACCTTTCACCACTCAAAATGAGCAGCTCCATGAGATGCACATGCATGCCAAATATCAAGTTGCTATCTTCAATATTGCAAAAGCATTCATAAAATGAGCGATTTTGGCCACATATAATTGACCTCTGACCTTGAAGGATGACCTTGACCTTGACCTTTCACCACTCAAAATGTGCAGCTCCATGAGATACACATGCATGCCAAATATCAAGTTGCTATCTTCAATATTGCAAAAGTATTCATAAAATGAGCAATTTTGGCCACATATATTTGACCTCTGACCTTGAAGGATGACCTTGACCTTTCACCACTCAAAATGTGCAGCTTCATGAGATACACATGCATGCCAAATATGAAGTTGCTATCTTCAATATAGCAAAAGTTATTGCAAAATGTTAAAGTTGGCGCAAACAGACAGACAGACAGACCAACAGACCAACAGACAGGGCAAAAACATTATGTCCCCCACTACTATAGTGGGGGACATAAAAATGAAATAAAAGTAGGTGAATTTGATGAAGCCTTGAAGTGTGAATTTTCTAGTCATGTTGAGATTATTAAATATCCGAGATAGTATCATATGTGACTTAAGTGTTCTTATTATATGCACATCTTTCTTGTATTTTTTGTTCATGTGAATTTTCTAGTTAATTTTGTTAAAATAAAAGTTAACAAAAGTGTATGTTTGTATTATTTGCTTAATTAGTAATGATCTTTTCCTTTATCAATCTTAAAAGAACGGACAAGTACTTCTTTGGTACGGACAAGTGAATTTGTGGGTCCAACTTGTCCGTGGACAAGTAGACTCTTAAAATATTTCAGAACCCCTGCGAATAGTATATAAATTACGTATTTGCTACATGTAGGTTACTTGTTTTCATTTTCTGTAGTCAAATGATATGCACATTTTATTTCATGTGCAAAATGCGTAAAATTTTTCGGACTGTCGTTTTCGGATAAAGTATTTTTTGTCGATTATATTATATTTTCGAAGTTCTTTATAGAAAAAATAGACTTACGAATACACGTGCTGTGATACGGACGGTGCAGAAAAATCTTTACCAATTTCCTTTCATGAGGCGGAAGACTTGGAGCTTAATTTGATAATTAAATTTCAATTTGGTATATGTCGGAGTTCTATGTCAGAAAAAAAAAATACAAAAATAAAATAAAATCCCTACCTACCTTCCCACCCAAATTTACCTGGGTCGGGTTATGCCAAACAAACAATTGTTTAAGGATGGCCCCAAGATATCATTAAGACAAACATTTTGACAAAGTTACATGAAGATTGGGCATGAAATGTGACTTCTACAGTGTTTACAAGGTTTTCTTTTTTTTACCTAGTGACCTAGTTTTTGACCCGGCACAACCCAGTTTCGAACTCGGCTGAGATTTCATTGGGACAATGCTTCTGACCAAGTTTCATGAAGATGGGACAAAAAATGTGGCCTCTAGTGTTTGCGAGCAAATGTTAACGGACGGACATACGACGGACAAAGACCGGTCACAAAAGCTCACCTGAGCAATCAGGTGAGCTAAAAAACTACAAATTTCCCAATTGCTGTAAAAAAAATTCCAATTGAAGGTTTCGAAAAAAATATAAAAAAAATGCAAAATTTAGTTAGTTTACCATAGAACCAGCTCTATGGCTTAAACCTAAGTAAATACAAGGGCTGTTTGTAAAACACGCATGCCCCCCAAATGGGCCGTCAGTTGTAGTGGCAGGCATTGTGTGAATACGTTTTCCTGATCCTAACCCTAAGCATTCAAGAGTTATCATCCGGAAACCATTTTACTGTTACAAGTCACTGTGACCTTGACCTTTGACCTATAGTACTGAAAATCAATAGGGGTCATCTGTCAGTCATGACCAATTTCCCTATAACCTTTCCTGATCCCAGGCTTAAGCGTTCTTGAGTTATCATTCGGAAACCATTTTACTGCTTCGAGTCACTGTGACTTTGAACTCTGACCTGAAAATCAAAGGGGTCATCTGCCGGTCATGACAAATGTCCCTATGAACTTTCCTGATACCTGGCCTAAGCGTTCTCCAGTTATCATCTGGAAACTATTTAACTGCTTCAGGTCACTGTGACCTTGAACTTTGACCTAGAGTCCTGAAAATCAATAGGCGTCATCTGTCGGTCATGACAATGTCCCCATGAATTTTCCTGATCCTAACCCTAAGCATTCATGAGTTATCATCCGGATCCTAAGCATTCGTGAGTTATCATCCAGAAACCATTTTACTGTTTCAAGTCACTGTGACCTTGACCTTTGACCTGTAGTACTGAAAATCAATACTGGTCATCTGTCAGTCATGATCAATGTCCATATGAACTAGTGCTGCAACAAAAACCGTATTGCAATATATTGTCAGTTCAAAAACCCGTATTGCAATATATTGCTAACTTGTACCAGAATTATAACTCGCCAGCTAATCACCAAAACCAACTTAATTACCTGAGCATAACCTTTGTATTGTATGTCTAGTTATATCCTATAAAAGTGGCAATTCTAGCCTTTTTTACAAAATGCTTTATTACACAATTAACTCTTTTTAAATTATTTGTTTTTTTGTCGTATTTCCATATGATTAGTCTTAAATTTAACAGTATGACATGCAAAAGCAGATCTTGCGGACTCCCATGTAACAACGCTACTCCGTATTATATACTTTTTAGAATGCTATTTAACCTAACAATTTATTTTTTCTAAACACCAATTTGTTTTGATATCATTATTTCGGAAGGCTTTTCTGGATGAAATTGGGATGGACGGACAGACCGACGGACCAACCGACGGATCGACCGACATGTGCAAAACAATATACCCCCTCTTCTTCGAAGGTAGGCATGATAATATAATTATTGAAAACTTGACAACACTTAGATATCAATTTATAAGTATTTGTGAGCGATAAAATCAATTACACCAATTTCCGAATGTGACGAGACGAATTTTCGCAATTTCAGGGTTTTTCGCATACTTTTTTGCCAATTGGGCTTGTGCCGGTTCTTATCCCAATTGGGCAAAAAATCGCTGTAACATAACATATCTAAGATTTTAAAGGGGCATAATTCTGCTTGCGTGAATAACAGAGTTATGGATTAATTACCTTATACAATGTCCCTTACACAAGTGTGAAGTTTCAATTGAATATCAGATACTATGATACGAACAATGATAAGAGCTGTTGCAAGCAAATCTTTACCAAAGTATAATACTGACACAGATGCAAACAAATTCATGATTGGTGTAGCTTGAACCATAAAATGAATAGTGGAGAAAAAACAACTATTCCTTGCAAGGAAATATAATAAAGCATATAATTAGGGAGTGTCAATATTAAAATTTACCTTCTGTTAAACTATCATTTTTCTCAAAAAGTTCAGTCATTAACTTTTCTTGGCAGAGTTGTATTCGACAACGATGACTGACACGGGTGACAAGGTTTTGTTTTTTTAACTCTTGAACAACACAAAACAGCTGATCAGTATATGTTGCAACGTTAACGCCAGGGTTTGTGGTTGTCAATGTGCGATCAAGATCGCAACATATCGATTTCAGTGAATCAAATGTTCTGTTGAAAACATCATCAGTCTTCAGGTGAGCACCTGTGGGATGAGCCAGGTCATTTCGACATTTTCGCAGTTGATAAATGTCTTTCTGATTTTGCAACGATATTTGAAAACTATTTAGCAAGAGATAGGTCAGCAATGAAAGGTCCATTTTATCCAAAGAGACAGTGTTTGAATTCAGTAGGCTTACTTGATCTTTATGCAATATCTTCTTTTGTAAGTGCTTTTGAAACATCATCTGGTTGTGAGGCATTTGTAAAACTTTATCTAAAGGCTGACTCATGACCGAAAGTTTATGGTTAACAAGCTGTCGCAGCAATTCGCCTCCAATGTCAAAGTTCAGTTTGCATGCCTTTTCAAATCGCTGGGAGTTTTGGAACTCCTCCATGTTGGGTGCTTCTGTAAGCATAGTTGTCATAGTGACTGTCCACTAGTCAATGTCAAATACAGGAAATATGCCACCCATGGCTGTGATGGCTGAAAAAGAAACAAGATCAAAATGATAAATACTCCCAAAATATCATTATCATCATTAACTCTTTTCCACTCAGAAGCCAACTGTTAATGGTTATAAGCAAACAGAATAAAACAAGAACAGCCAACGAATTACTCACAGTCTGATCTGGTTTTATGCAGTTTGCTGCTCAACTGTATCTTATGGTTGGAAATAAAACCAGTTACCTATAGTAAGAAAGAAGTCAAATTAAATTCGATTTTGTAAGGGACTTCAAATGCAGCGCTCGAATTAAACTTTTTCATCTACTTGCAAAAACACTGCGAGCAGCTTTAATACCAACTCGCAAAATCAAAAACATTCTTGCAAATGTGCTGGGAACAAAAAAAAGCATTTTCTGCAATCATACAAAGACATCAGTTCATTGGAAGATAAGGGCCCACATCAGGTCTTTTGGCTCTCTGTCCACTTTGCCATTACCTCTTAACTGTTTGTATCACCTGATCGTCTTTGTTCCATGTTGTTAATTGTCAATTAAGACATAATTGGCAATTAGGGTATCCTCTGAAATAAGTTACCAGTTTGCAACTGTCAATTGTTAAATAAACACGTTTATTCAGACTACCCCCTAATGCCGATGACACCTTATTTATTAGGGGTCAACAACGACAGGAGCAAAGAGCGATCGCATGCAATTATCCGCATTTGGCTTTCTTCTTGACACGTGATTTCGATCTGCGCTTCGGAGTCTATCACTCCATCACGCGATTGGCTAATTTTATGAAAGCAGGCGTTACCTATTCTTGATAGACAATGGGCGTAAAATTTGTATGATTTAGGTAATAAAACTAAACGCTTTCAAAATATCTGCCAATTAGTTTTCAATACCTGTCAAACAATACAATTAAGATTACTGATACGATCAATTTTGCTTGTGCATTGATAATGATATTACGAACGTAATATGTTTGCAATTGTTTGCAATTGTTAGGGCAAATGATTAAATACGCAATTGTTAGATATTTTGTTAATTTGATAATTATTTTTATTGCATGAATAATACTTGAAAATAAATTAAAACCCACTAATATATCATAAAATAAACAAATATTATTTACTTTGTTGTTTGATTGTTTTATTTTTCAGACTTGTGTGAATTACTAATTGTATGCAGCGCGAGTTTGAAAAATTCTCAATGTGTTACTAATTGATGTTTTTCTTTAACATTCTGCCATTTTTCGGCCGATGAAAACGGCAAAATTTGACCACCTCTTACATGCGGGTCAGTCTCAAATCCACCCATTATAAAGTCCGAAGTTGGGGTGCGTCTTATAAGCGAGGCCGTCTTATAAGCACAAGTATACGGTAATGGGGTCTGGCAAGTTTTGTCTCCAGGTGTATGATTAAACCAATCTTTGTATAAGAACATAATCTGATGCCATACGCCAAATTGGAAGAGCAAACTTTGACCTAAGGGGCCTAATTAATAACAAACTATGAAACCAACAACTAAATGATAACCAGTACCAGCCACTTATTACATCTCTAGGCCATATTGTTGTACAGAAGATAATTTGATATTAAACAAGAGCTATGTTCCTGAAACACAATGCCCCCTACTGTGCCCCTTTGAAGTCATATATTTGACCTTTCACCTTGAAGGATGACATTGACCTTGACCTTTCACCACTCAAAAAGTGCAGCTGTATGAGATACTAATGCATAAATAATATCAAGTTGCTATCTTCAATATTGCAAATTGTGACCTTTGACCTTGAAGGATGACCTTGAACTTTCACCACTCAAAATGTGCAGCTCCATGAGATACATGTACGCATGCATGCCAAATATCGAGTTGCTATCTTCAATATTGCAAATTTTGACCTTTAACCTTGACCTTTTACCTTGAAGGATGACCTTGACCTTTCACCACTCAAAATGTGCAGCTCCATGAGATACGCATGCTTGCCAAATATCAAGTAGATATCTTAAATATTGCAAACATTATGAACAATATTAAAGTTTTTGGACAGACAGACAGACGCCATATACTTGACCTTTGACCTTGAAGGACGAATTTGACCTTTCACCACTCAAAATGTGCAGCTCCATGAGATACACATGCATTCCAAATATCGAGTTGCTATCTTCAATATTGAAAAATTTGACCTTTGACCTTGATGGATGACCTTGACCTTTCACCACTCAAAATATGCAGCTCCATGAGATACACATGCATGCCAAATATCAAGTTGCTATCTTCAATATTGCAAAAGTTATGACCAATCTTAAAGTTTTCAGACGTATGGACAGACGGTGTATATTTGACCTTTGACCTTGAAGGATGACCTTGACCTTACACCACTCAAAATATGCAGCTCCATGACTTCACATGCATGCCAAATATCAAGTTGCTATCTTCAATATTGCAAAAGTTATGGCCAATGTTAAAGTTTTCGAGAGTCACACAGACTGACAGACAGGCAGTTCATCTGCAATATGCCACCATAAAAATTCAAAAACATAAAAATTCAAAATACAATCTAAAAAATGTTTTCCCAAGAACAAGATTCGAATAATCATTGTAGTAGTCCACAAAACAATGTTACACACAATATAGTTAAGTCCTGATCTAAGAGATTTCAGAATTTGTTTTAAATTATTGTTTATATGAGTCTAAATAAATCATGTCCCCCCTGGTGTTTGGATTAAGTTTTGACCTCAAGGGCATGATTTAAAACAAGAGCACCGCATAACGGGTACCAACGCTCGGCTGTGGGTGCAGTTTTAAATAAATGAAAGCTTGTCAGAATTATTTTTTTTAAAGGACACAGTGACCTTGACCTTTGACCTAGTGACCCGAAAATGGGTCAAAGATATATAGATGCAAAAACTCATCAATCTGCATCTACATATGAAGTTTCAGTTGTAGGTGGAAGCACTTTGATTTTAGAGCCAAATGTCAAGGTTTTAGCACGGCAGCGGACGGCAGACCCCGGATGCCGGACGGCAGACGACAGGCTGGCTATGACAATACCTCGGGTTTTCTCCAAAAACAGCGAAGCTAAAAATTAGGAGTGAGCCACTAAATATAACATGCCAAATATTAAACCCCTAACTCTTGCTGTTGCGGAAAAGATTTTGAAGTTATTATATTAAAAATATATTTTTAGCTCTGTATACCTAAATAAACAGCAGATCGGTTCTATTTGAAAACTGTAAAAATAACTCAAGGATCATTCATATATTTTCAAGAAAATCTGCCCAGCGTTCCAAGAGATGTGGCCTGAATCACATGTTTACTAAAAACAGACCGAAAAACAAGTGCCATCCCAAAAGCTACTCTTTCCTCTCACTAATTTGGGAAAGGGGACAGGGCCATTTGAATTCCGCAGTTATGACCCAAAATTGGAAATGTTTACCTTTTTTTATTTTGCTCATCAATACTATAAAACTGAGAATAATTCAAAGGTTCACATGATGTTCAACCTTAGCTAACATTTGTAAGCTTCCAATAAAATGTCCTGACAGTAGACCAGAAATTTTGTGAAATAGAAAACGTGCAATCTACAAACAGTTATCACATTTACATTTATAGGAAATTCAATTGACTTTCTATTTTGTAAAGTATAGGGTATGAAAAGGGATATTACAGTGCATTTTTTTGCAAATATGTTAAATGCATGTTCAGCATGCAACAATTTTATGTCTTATGAAAAGGCTTGAGGTATAGAACAGTTTCACACTCAGCCCTCTACATCAATATAGTTTATGTGTGCCCCTTTATATTTAGAAGATTGTCAGCGCCTAAGGCGTTTGTACTTAAAGTCTATGTTCTCATTTTTAGTAATTACAACCATATTCAGGGCAAAAAAACCTTCTTTGAAGAAGCCGAATATCGGCAGCTTCCCCAACCAAAGTAACCACTTTTTTCCCCCTAATTTGACCAAATTTTTCCCCAATACTGGAAAAATTCCCCACCAAGAATAATATCTAAACTTCGTAAATAACTGAGCATTGTTTACTTGTCGAGTCTTCTATTAGGCTGGAAAAACCCAGAGCCGTAAAAAGTCTCCTAGAGAGGTATTCGTATTGGTTGAATATGCCATTCATTACCTTCCGTATTATTCTCCTAGAGGGGTATGCGTTTTGATCGATTTAGTTGTACTTACCTCGCAAAGCATCACATAATTTTGTCATTCCTGACCAATCGGCGAATGACTGAACGAGCCGAATTCAAAAGCTATAAATAAATTACATTTAAACGCTATTGCGACTTAAAATATTTTAGTTATGTGGATATTTTTGGAATATTATTGTATCAACTAAGAAATACCAGGTAAGTTATTCCTTTTAGTGCGTTTACGGCGAAATTTTCACATGTTTGATTTGCTCTTATTTTTACAGTTTGCTTTAATTTTGCGACATACATGTTTCATACACAGGGACATTGAATAAAAATTCTCTACATAGAATCTACTACAAATATATATACAAGGGATACAATTGTTAGCGTCGGAAACGATTTGGACGCCATTTTGTTTCGCTTCTACTGTAATGTTAAACCGGTATTTTTGATAGGATAATCTCAGACAGTCAAAGGTAAGTTTTTAAGTTTTATTTCTTTTTAGTATTTTAAATGAAAGTTGATTTCTAGGTTTTGTTAGTTTTGGTTCATTACTGTGATAAATATGACGTCAATCTTTCACGAAAAAGCAAGATTTATTTTGCTTCCGGGTTTGAGGAAGCCATTTTGATGCCTGACATGATGTCACTAAACAACGCTTTTTACACGAGATTTAAAATTCCTGGGAAATCCTGTGACGTCATTCGATAGTCTGCTTCTGTGCGCACCTAGCGATGATAAAAAAGTTGCAAAATAAAATTATTTACTCGATTTAAATCGTAAAAATAGGTTTTAGTTGGTGGAAAAACAGGTATTTTTGCCCTGAATTGTAAAATTTCCTGCACAACACCATGGTATGAACAAAAGCAAAATAATTGTTTCCAACAGCAACAGCTTAACCAAATAAACAATATAACAATAGCCAAGACATTAATCTTTCAGAATATAACTTTCTTTATAGCAGTCAATGCGTAAATAGTTTTGTTTGAAATGGAAGTTTCATGAAAAACTGTAAAATTTTCAAACTCAGACAAAGGTGTGCACAACCACTTAGACATATTTTGTTCTATAATTTAATAATACTGAGCAGTTCAGTAAATTTTACCTTGTTTCATAATCCAAATATAATTTTTGAATCAAAGTAGACATTTTTTATGATGGCATATAACTGCATATGGGTAAAAACACCGTAAATCTTAAATTGTTTCAAAGACCTATAGATTACACAGATTGGAAACTTCGCGCCTTATTGGGCTATCTCTCGGCGGGGTCACGTGGTCGAGAAACTGATAAGAACACTTGGGATCAGCAGACGATTTATTCCATGAATCAATCGGAGTAGTCCGGAGATAGCCGGTGTATCACGATTGCGATAAGATAGCGACGCGTCAGTAGCAACGGCTACGATTATCGAGCAAAGTTATGCGAAAATGTTACGGCGCTGTAGAAAGGCGGCTGTAACTTGGTCAATAATGATCTGATTTTCATAAAATAAAGTTTCATAGAAACATGAGTAATTATGTTTTTATAAAATCTCGATTTTATTTACCTACAATAAGAATTTATAATGCCGCGATCATTGAAGCAATTGCGCTAAGAACTTCCAAATCGCGGCGAGAATGCTGTTGAATAATTTATTTGAAAGGCTTTTGCTGATAAAATATTCTTGTATAATTTGGTATTTCAGACAGTTAAAACCTTATAAAATATTATTATTTCAAAACGGATAGATATATGTGGACACATAGATCTAGGTCTAGGTCTTTTTATTTAGATCTTATTCATGAGTTATAGGTTATTAAAGTTTTGTTTGTAATCCAGTTTTTTTCTTTTGGTTATTAAATTAAGCTTTCAGTATCGTGGGCTAGGATTTCGCGAAAAGAAAAAAACAAAAACATTTCACGCGCGTGTTAATCGTCGAATCAATTAGCGAACTGAAGATGCTTTGAGTGTTTTTTCTTTACTCTTGAGAATTAATTAAAAGAAGGGATTCTTACTTCAATTATCAGTTTGCGTTGTTGATTGATTTTAATTGTGTGATCAGTGGCCGCGGCCGGCGAATTCATTCTTTATATGTCATTGTGATGTCCAATTAAGGTAAGTCTTTGTTGTGAATGTGTTAGATTTTAATATACTTGTTTATAATAGTACGTTATAAACACAATGAAATGCTGTATAAAACTGTTTAAAAAAGGCTATTCTCGATTGTGTATCTTATAAGTCTGGTAGCTTAAAAGCATAGTCGCCCTTTGGGCCTTAGAGAAATTTCCAGCTCTGTTCTTCACCTGCCCATCCCAAGACCTCAGATAATCAATTAGTTCCCCTGTAAGAAAGTCCAGGCGGTTGTCATTTGTGTCACTGTATGGCTCCAGATTTTGATTTCTTGAATTTCAACCTTCCCACCGACTTCTTACGTTTAAACAGTCAAAGAATTTGTTGAACATTTTTATGAATTTGACTGTTTCTTCAGTTTCTGGCCCATACAAGTCTGCCATGGCATTGGCCACACTGTCACTCAAAACCTGGGCCGCCAGCTTAACCTTCATGTAGTTAAAACTGGCCAGATGAACATGGTTTCGGGTCAATTTTGGGCATGGATTGTACAAGTTTAATTCGCAGTGCTCCTCAAATAGTCTTACTATGTGCATCCATGAAATATCTTTTTGGTTTATTCATAATGTACGGGATTTGTTGTGAGAGAATGAGTTACTCAAGTTATTTCTTAGAGTTTTTATAAGATGAGGCACATCTGAAATGAAATATATTTGTCTATTTCTGTAGTTAGGATTTACAGTCCTGAATAAGCACTCCTGTTTGTTTAAATCTATACTTAGATTAACATATTGCCTAGCATAAAAATCTTACTTCAACGATATGGGATGAGAAATAGAAAAGTTTTCACAAAGAAACAAACCACTTTGGCGACAGGTGTGAAAAATTATTGAATGAATTAACAGTATAAAATTGTACAAAGGCAAAATCCTTTAAAATGACTTATTTTCGTCTACTTTTTATTAATCATACCTAGAATTACATATCACCAAGCATAACAATCTGACTTAATCGATTTGGGATGAAAAATGAAAAAGTTTATCAATAAGAACAAAAACACGTTTGACAGCAATCTTGTACAACAGCATACATGCCATACGTCCCGATCTCGGCGGGACAGTCCCGCTTTTGGGCCCTTTGTCCCGCCGTCCCGCCATGAGACGATTTGTCCCGACATTCGTAAAAAACGATGTAAGGTGTATAGGTTCCCAATAAAATTCGCTATTCAAGCTCTGTTTCGCTAACACTTAACACCGCTAATCCCTTTATTGACCCCCAATTAACAATCCGAGTCTTCTTATCGTGTGTACCAGTGTTGTTTATGACACCTTATCAGCGATTTATCGGCTTATTATTGATTTCATCAGGCATTCACACCATGGTTGTCTTCAAGATAGTGGTCGCTTATTGCTATCGATAGTTTTATTATAATAAAATAAATGTTGAAAATGTGTTTATTTTGTATTTGTTTGAAGCGGTTTAAAAAAAACAATTGTTTTGTAAAATTAACGCTACGTCATAAATGAGTCTTTTCCATTCAATGTTTAGTTCCAATATAGCGGGGTTGGCACCAATCGACCGCCCCCGGTTTTAACCGGCGGTTTTTACCGGTTAAAACCGCCCTGGTCAATACTCCCGAAGTGGTCATTACTGGTCAATACTGGTCGATTGAACTTTACCCCCAATTTTAATTTATATTCCATGCCTAATTAGACAATATTGATAATATAAATTAAACAGACATGTTGCCAATAATGTCTTAAGCTATTAATACCCACTATTTTATACCTGTTCATGCAATTTTTAGGCCAATCTCTCAAAATTTTGCAAATAAGTCAAAGTTGGTCAATTTGATTTTTCTGGTTGATTGATTTTTTTTTCAATTCTAATGAATTATGATGCTCATATAATTCTGTGCTTGATTCAACAAGAACCTGTCAATTACTGTGTATGAGTTGTTCCTCATACCCCACTGTCCCCACAGTCTTCTAACAGTCTTCTCACCTGTACAGTTTGGGGCAGCCAAAACTGATAATAGGGCCTTAAATGGCAACTTTTTGACACAATCCTTACTTTTCATGTATTTTTGCATTGATTTCTTTAAATCATTTTTAAACAAAATAGTGAAAAAAAACTTTAATTTTTATTGATATAAGAATAAAAAACATAATAAGAAATAATTATTAAAAGAAAAAAATAAGTGAAAAGAAGAGTAGACCCACAATTGGAAAACATTATTTGTTGGCAAAATCAAGAACTTTGATTGTTTATTCATTTGAATACCAATTGAACTTTTTAATATGGAAGGGAAAAAGCACCTCTTAATACAGAAAGGAAACAAGTTAGAAGTAACTATTAAATAATAGCAAGTACAATGTAATCTTCTTGTGTGAGTGATATGAAATAGCCTAAGGGCAGATTTGCTTAATTGTCAATATCAGAGACATAACACTGCATGCATTTTATTACCAACTAAGAGGCTAGATTTATAACCCTAGAATACACAAGAGTTCTGTTTGTCCATCTGCTTATCAAATAGATATATCAATAGATAAGTGAAATGCTATGGTACCTACAATAGTAATAATACTTTAGTAACAGATGTGATACACTGAGATAAAGATATTGCCTTAGTCCTTATTTATGTGAGGCTGTTTCCATAAATAATAAAGAAGTAACTTTTTACAGCTTTAAAGATTTTTTTACAATAAATAACTCAGAAAAAAGTTTATCAATTACAGAATAATTATTGATTTAATATAAAATGGCTCCTTTGTAATGTTTAAATGCTACAATTTTCAATCGGCCAGTATTGACCAGTAAAGACCAGTAATGACCAGTATTGACCGGTTTTAACCGGGTATTGACCGCCGGCCCGGTCAATACTCAATTGACCGGTCAATATGCCAACCCTGATAGCGGGATATTCCGAATGTGCAATATACCAAAATCGCAACAAACAGTCCAATAAGTGATACCCATCCTGTCTAGTGTAATTGTTATAAAAACAACGAGGTGCTATGCATGACAGTTTGACCCTACTCCAATTAAGCTAAAAACAACGAGGTGCTATGCATGACAGTTTGACCCTACTCCAATTAAGCCGCGACAATTGACAAGTAACAAACTGCGCATGGACACATGCTTAAAAAACATCGCAACAAACAGTAAAAGAGTTACCCATCTTGTCTTGTGTTATTGTAATAAAAACAACGTGTTGTTATTCATGACAGTTTGACACTACCCCAATACAGCGCCTGACAATTCACAATTCAGTTTAATCTGTGTATATAGGAAGAAAACAAAATACGGAAATGTGTACGGCCGCGCATTCCGTGTGTAACCGATGTAACTGTTCGGTAGATAGTGTACTGTAACCCGTACTTTCAGTCAACTGGATAGCCTCCCCTGCGTTAATGTTTGCCATTGAAATTAATATAATGAGTATTGTTGTCGTAATGTTCTAGATTTTGTACTCTTAAACAGATGAATATTATCTTCGTTGTTTGCTATTGTCTTATTTAATAAAACTGTTATTGTTATGTTTTAGATTTCATGCTTCATATCAGATGTTTTATGTCTTGAATAAAAGTATCAAGAGTTTTTGTTAGTACTATACTGACTATAGTAAAGGTGGAATGATAGATCGTTTTAGGTGTCCTGCTTTTTGGGCAAATGTCCCGACAATTTTTTATGGAATGTCCCGCTTTGGACCTAAAAAATTATGGCATGTATGTACAACAGAAGAAAAGAGCTTAAAATTGTACTAGTCAATATAAATTGCCGCCTAAGAGTCTTTTGATGATTTTTGCTTTGGCAGACTCTTGGCGTCAATAGTCCACTCTATCTTTTTAATAGCGAGAGTTTTCCTTCTTTGTCTATATTGATGCGCAAGGAATTTGGTGGCAACATTCAAGCCCCGATATCAGACAGTTAATATCAACGGATTGCAATAATATTTACATACCTGTGTAGATAATTCATTTCTCAATAATGTTCCGTAAGAATTATGTAATGAATCTTTCAATTTTGCACGCCTGACCAATTTAAATCAACACACTACTTACATTTTCAATTCCAATCGCTGTGCCCGCTGTATACGGCAGGTAGATTTTAATCGATAACGCAGCCTATTACACCGTAATGCCTTCTTCTGATTGGTTGATATTTAAATATTTCATAACATGGCGAGAGGTCAGTGATTGTATTGCGATTTAAGCAGAAGTTTAACTGAAACAAATTATGCCTTTTAACTTCAAATCGACGCTATTTGAGGTAAAAATGGACTAATTAACTAAAACTTTATGAGTTGGTAATGTTATTTTGCAATTTTAAGCATATTGATATAATAGTATTGTATTTATTTTTCGTTATGGTTTTTGCAGACCGGAGTTTCAGCGTTCAGATTTATTCTGAACGCGAATTATTTCAGCTAAAAATTGTACCAACATTGTATAAGGCCAAATGCTTTAAATTGAATATTTTCCTGTAGTTTGTTTAAATCTATACTTACATTAACATCTTGCCTAGCATAAAAATCTTACTTCGAAGATATGGGATGAGAAATAAAATAGAAAAGTGTTTCAACAAAATACAAACCACTTGATTGCATGAAATAACAGTATAAATAGTACAAATTGTACAAAGGCAAAATCCTTTAAAATACCTCATTTTCGTCTACTTTTTATAAATCATACATAGATTAACATCTCACCTAGCATAAAAATCTTACGTTATCAATATGTGATGCTTAATGAAGAAGTTTATAGAAAAATGCTTCGGGCCTTTCAATTTTTCAAAAATTATCGAAAATGAACGAATCCAGTGTTCTCTTTCAAATTCCGATAAATTATTAATTAATTAGAATAATAACTACCAAAACCTAAAGAATTATCAAGACAGAAAATAAATACTTATTTCTTATCACACAAAGAATATTCAATATGTCTTTTTTCGGAGACCGACTTTGCTCACTACGTAAAGTTCGTAACGTTGCGCTTTCAGGCATTCATTGCTCTGCAAACTGACAACCGAGCGCTAAAAACACTAATTAACACATTAAAATTGTTAATAACAATATCAAAATAATATAAACTTACCAGATCATGCTCAGAATACCCTACGACATCAAATATTAACGACTAATTACGAAGAATAATTGTTTGCTTTATAAGAAAATGGCCGACAGCAGCTGGAACAGGGAAGATTCTACAGGTACACCGGCATCTCCAAAATCAATGTCACGTGATCCGCGTCCGCCGATAGATATTAGGTTGATGTTATGTGCAGACGTGCATAACAGATCGTATAGAGCAGACTGTCATTTACTCCTATAAATATGAGGTCGATTTACATCGACCTCATATCGTTTAACGTTATTTTGCAATAGCATCGTTCCGACATGAATTCATGTCGGAAGCTTTAACGGCATCAAATTCATATAACAGCACAGAATAATCATGCAATAAATTATTAAACATAAAATATAAACATTATTTTACTTATTGCATTAGAAAAATGTTTATACAAACTTACATGTAATGATAGTCCAGACCTTAAAACACTACCACTGTTCAAATTCCATATTGTTGCCATATAGCACTGTGTAAATTGAAAGTTGCATAATGTTACCTCATTGGTCGGTTATAAATACATTGTTTCTCTATATATAGTATTCGATTTAGACGAAAATAATAATTTACGTGGAATGTCATATTAGTTTTCCATTAAAACTTTGATCTTGCTGTGTGTGTTTATGGACGTTATTAATTATGTTATACTTATTTTTGTATTTCATTAAGAATTAGAACGTGTAGCCCTTTTTGTTAACTGTTTTTAGCATACGATTCGCGGCTTAATAAGACACGGAAAATAGTTAAAGCGACACTTTCATTTAAAGGTTTAATGTGAAAAATATTAAATGAAACCTTTTTTGGTATTAATATATTTTATTGACATGTTAAATTCGATACTTGAAAAGGTGTTTAGTCTTTAAAAAGATGTCGCTGATATTGTTAATTTAAATAACTGTTAATATGCTTAATGTTGTGTAAGAAATTGAATAGTTTCACTGAGTTTTATTCCCGCCTAAAATCCGATATCGTAAAACGCGCAACGGTTAAGAATAAGGTCTAAATAAGTTTAAGTATTCAGATCTGAATATCAGCAGCTGAGCCAGCTGGGAGCCCCGTTTTGGCTTTAACAACCGCAAGCGAAACAACATACTTTTTTAAGTCTTGCACTTAGACTCCATGATCACAAGTATAGGTCCCTGCTGTGGCGTATGGCACCATAGTGTTATTTAGTATTGGTCGGCACAGTATCTGATCATAAAGAGACAATTGGTTTGTGCTGAACACAGGGGCAATATAACCACAGATCTATCAATAAACAAGATTATTGAGATATCTTTTATTGAACACCGCGCTAAAAATGCTCAAACCACGGACTCTAGATTACACGGATAAGAAACATGGCAACATTCTCAGAATCATCACTGCTATATTTGTAATCACCTAACAATTCGTCTAAAAATAATTTATATATTTGAGTTGAAGACGATGTACTGTTGTATAAGTCTGAATAAACTATCTGTCTGCCTGTCTAAATCTAAGCCGTCATCGTCCCAGTGAAAAAAAAATCTGATTTTGAATAGTTGAACATGATGCCCTAATGTCAAAATACGAAATGACCCGCGTAACACCGACCGTGATTTTCAAGAATCTTTAATAAATTGATAATTTAAGGTAAATAACATTTCATATAATTATACATAATTCCCTCGTTGATAATTAACAGCAAACGATGAATGTTTTTGACACCCATTTTATGTCAAGTATGCATGCAAAGCCGAATTAAATCGAGAGGGTCCGCTATATACGCTGTTTCATCATAAATTTAACACCCTTTCTGTGTTATAAACAAGAGCTGAAATAGTTAATTTATTAAGATTTATTTATAATAAGCTTTATTGATATGTTTCGTGAACAAAATACTACAATATATCATAAAAAATATAATAATCATGGCAAAGGAAATTCAATGGCCGGTTTCTAAACAAAAGCATAATCGCCAAGACCGTAGCATCAGTTCAGTGCGTTAGGAACGCGCGCTACTTTCTTCCGCCTTCGTTCCTTAATAACTTTCGTTTTTAAACAATTTTTTTTTCTATCGTATACAGAATTCTATTCTCCTAAGCAAGATGTAATTTTTAAAACTGAACTCCAAATATAAACGCTACAAATTGGTATTAAGTACGAACATGTCAACCGTAAATCTAGATTCTAAAACTCCAAAACGGTATGATATTTGAAAAAGTTAAAGTTATAACTCGCCGGGCTGTCGAAATCAGAAAAAAAAACTTAATATATATTTATATATCTGTTTACTACGTAACGTAAGCTTTCTAATGATATATAATTTGTCAAAATCGGCCGAGAAATGAAACAATAATTCAACAAAAGACGTGAGTGGGTACATCAAAATGTATAACCTCGGCGCTTCGCTGTACGCTAATTGTACAAAATCGATAGCCACACTACGGTAAAACGCGCGGTGGTAAAACATAAAATGTGTATTTCTTGTGTTAATCTCGCTATAAATCCATTAATAACAACGGGAATATACTAAAACGTATATTTTTGAAAGAGGAATTAATAAGCAACAAGATAACGTATAAACCAATAAAATCGGATGAATAGTTTTTGCATAAGATTGAATTTACTACAGTAAGGGTCAAATACTCGATTCATCTCCTAACAATATACACTCCGTGATACAACTGGTAGTTTTAACACACACATATAGGTTTCATTTAATAAAGAGTACAGAAAGCTAAAAAGTGATGTGGTTTGTTTTACAACAACAATTGGTTATGTGTAACCTATTCAAAAAATAATTTCGTTCAAGATAATTCAATGTAATTCTATGAACGACAACCACACGAAGTGTGTTGTGTATGTTTATTTTAAAAAATGTACATAAGTGGTTTAAAAGCACAATTTTTACACATTTAAGAGGTAATCGCTCACATATATGTCTAATTAATGATAATTTTATGCATTAGCAAAGATTTAACGAGAAAAACTTAAGTTTTAGTTGAACTCAATTTGCTATAGGAAAACGACGGTAGCCGTTTAGACGTAAGCGGGGTAGCTTACGTCTAATTATTTGGACTAACTGTCATTGAGTGTATATCCCAGTGTGTATGCGTCATCAGAAATTGAGTATTTTCAGTTTGTATGCAGGTGTATTCTCCGGAACAGATCTATATAGATGCCGACTACAACTATTAATTGTATGAATTTATTTAAATTAACATTTAATAAACATTATTTGTCTGCTTATGGTATGATGTTTATTTAATAAACTATATTTATATACATCCGTACAATCTTCAGATGTTTCAATATGTTTTTAAATTGCAATTGATAACAAATGAAGCCCTATAATCTGCACCCAGTTGACATTCCCGTATTCTTATACGGTCTCTATGCTATATTAAAAGATATTATTAAACTAAAATGCTTATACGGGCTTTATTCCATTAATGCGATATGAACACCTTATTTACGTCTAAACAATCTAAGAAGATTCTTTGAATTATATGTGGTTGATTTCGACGGAAAACTTTTGCAGCCCTATCAATCTGCATGTGTTCCGACAGCATTGAAGATTTATAAGTGTTTTATCCCGTGTGCTATAATCTCTTAATTGCATTTAAAACGTAGTGAGTCCCTAATCATCTGCGTCCAGGTCCAAAGTCTGAGCAGGTTCCGATTTTGGTTTCATGCGACGGATAACTACTGAAGCCCGACCAATCTGCATGCGTCCGATAAACTTTACAAGGTATATCTCAGGTTTTTATATGTGATTAATTTGCGTAAGAAAAATAATAAAGCCCTATAAATATGCTGGCGTTTCGACAACATTCACATGGCATTTCTAAGATTCTTATAAAGTTTACTTGCGACGGACAACCAATGAAACCCTATAAATCTGCATACGTTTCAACGCATCCTATCAGATTCTTATATGGATCTAATTTCAACGGGGAACTTGTGATACCCTATTAATCCTAATGCATGCCAACAACATTCACAGTGTATTTCACAGGTTTTTATATGGATTTTAAATTCGACGGAAAACTAATAAGTCCTATTAATCTACATGCGTTACGACAGCACTCACAGGGAGCGTATACGGTTACAATCGGGGATTGTATGGGATTTTTCCATATACATTTGCGCTCAGTCGACACGAACATCTTAATTTATGGCATTAAATAAGTAATGCAATCCTTATCCATGTGCGTTCTTATAATGCTTTGATTGCGACTAAAGTATTTTTATTTTAATTAAAATCGCGATCCATGTAATGGAAATTAAACATGCAAGAGTAAGTGTAAAATGTATTCAGTTGTGACGTAAAACGGTCCGTGAACAACCTTAGTTTGATGGTATACGCACGATGTAAGCGTTGTCTTTACGCAGATTTATAGACGTTCATAAGTTCCACAACGCTTTTTAATACGTCTCAAGCCATGCGAAAATTGTATGGACGCAGATAAATATAATGTCATTAGTTATTTAATACAATTACTAGCGAATAAGCCACCTTAATATATCGACTCGATGCACATTGATAGGGTTCCTTTAGCTCTGTAATGCAAGTAAGACCGTATATATGCGCATGTGAATGTTAACTGGGTGCAGATCAACAGATACTCATCATTATTAAACCTGAATGTGGCAGAGTCCCGGTCAACCCCGAACAAGCTACGGTTTATCCCGGTGAAGCCCCGGCAGAGCCCAGGTTGTCGCCGGTAATGCCCAGATGGAGCCCCGGTAAAAGCCGGCAGCGTTCCGGCAAAGCCCCGGTCTACCGTAACTCCGCCGAGACTCACCGGGGCTATCCTGGCAACAGACCCCGGCAGAGCTTAGGCAACGCCCCGGTTTAATCGCGGTCGTCGCCGGTAATGACCAGGCGGAGCCCCGGTGAATGCCGGTGGCGTCCCGGCAGAGCGCCGGTTTACCAATGAACCTGGCTTTACCGGGACTCTGCCGGCATTCACCAGGGCTCCACCTGGGCACCACCGGCGACAACCGGGGCGTTGCTGTAGCTCTACCGGGGTCTGTATGGGCCCCGGTGGAGCAACGGTGCCGTCCGGGTTGTTCCCGGTGCCGTCCCGGTTGTTCCCGGTGCCGCGCCGGTCGATACCGGTCCTTCACGGTAACTACCGGTTCATCCCGCAGGTATTAAACATTTTAATACTTACCCGGTGGAGCGTGGGGTCCCAGTTGTCCCCGGTCGTCCCCGGTTCATCCCTGTCGTCCCCGGTTCATTCCGGTAGAGCCCCGGTTCATCCCGGTAGATCCCGGATCACGCACCGCGGCTCCACCGGCATCATAGTGAGAGTGGGCCTTAGACCGTATACGCGCATTTCAATGTACACAGATCAATAGGCAACAATCTCGTATAATCCAGAATTAAATCGTATAAGCACGATGTGAAAGTTATCTGGATACAGATTTATAGGTGCTCATTTGTTCCCCAACGCTATACCACGCGTATAAAACTTGCGAAGATCGTATAGAAGCATGTAAATAGAAGTTACACAATGCACTATAAATCTGTATTCAGAACTCAATCTGTTGTGCACGTCTACATCTAACGCTTACATGCAAATAGAAGTTACACAATCTGCACTATAAATCTGTATTCAGAACTCCATCTTTTTTTTCTAACGCTATTATAAACCACAATTCTACGACAAATTATTGACGCAGACGAATAGTGTTTCATCATAATCTGCACTAAAAATCTGCATTACAAATTCTAATAGTGCCGCAAAATATACACCTTCCACTGTTTATCACGTGATACACAATCTGCACAAAAAATCTGTTTTCTGAATTCAAACTGTTGTGCGCGTCTGCATATAACACTAACCTAGATATTATCGCATATCGCTATAGGTTACAATATACCAAAAGATTTCCTACACAAATTCAATGTAAAAGCAATAACTTCAACAAAAAATAAAGTCAAACTTTTGCGCATAGAGACCCCCATAACCATACCTTTTCTTAAAGAGCATTCCAAGCCGCAATGATTTAGACAATAAAAAAGGGGGGTCATGCGTTTTGCAAGAAAGAACTCGATGCGAATCAGCGGTCACTGTTTTACAGCCATCAATTTACCGGGTTCGTACCAGTGGATGAGGGTTTCCCGCCATCTGTCAAAGTATCATGTAGTCTTTAACCTTCAAGCAAATGAGTGAATTTCTGTTAAACATCAATGTTTTCCCTACCACATGCACAAAGAAACATTCTAAAATAAAGTCATGGCAAGTGCCCACACAGAGAATTGTGTCTTCTTATAAATGATGTTCAGGTTTTTAAAGAGTATAGCATTGCACTCCAAAAAGATTTAGTATATTGTAACCTAAAGGAAAAATATGTTCTGAATGAAATGTGTTTTTCTTGCATATTATTATCTTCCTATTCATATTGCACCAATATATTAAGTTTGGCTGGATTATCTGTCCATTTGGCCATTTTAGATCACATTTTCACATTCGGGGGTTTTCGGTCCGAAGAAGGCGATTTAAGGGCTGTTAAAGCTTAAATGTCCCTTTTAGATTTAAAGCTGTTGTGTTCAATATCTGCAACAAAATACCAAAACAAACCATATGGACAGGCACGTGGGGCTTATGCGGGGTGGGGAAAGAATGAACTTGTTAGATATTTTCACTCCAAGCAATTTTGATAATGTCTTTTTTGTGTGTGTTTTTTTTAAAATACCCCCAAAAATGTCAATTTCACAGCAAAAAAATCCAATTTCATCCAAGACAAACAACAAATAAGCAAAAATGAGAGATCAAAGATACTTTGAAGTGTAGAAATCAATAAGCTTCCTATAACTTGTTGTTTCACACTTATAAAAGTGTGAAATCTTGAAAGCGCCTTGTTGCTCGGAGCCCATTTATTTACCAGTCGCAAATGGTATATTCTAGCATATAATGCCATGGGTGCCTTTAAACTGCAGCAGATGGTCAATATGCTCTGCCAGCTGTCATTCAGAGGTTCAAGAGAATACAAAATTTCATATTTTGGGCGCAAAATAAGTACTTTTGACTATTTTTATGGTGGCAATCTGGTCAAAATGGGCATTAATAACTGCGCGAAAGACAAAAATGCTCATTTTGGGGGTTTAAACTAGAAGGAAAGGTTAAAATGGACAAGATACATATATGTTGGAGAGCATTATAAGCTTAGAAATGAAGTTCTATGAAGTAACAGGGGCAGAAAGGCAGCTCAGATCAATGCAGGCTTCCTGAAAGAGGTTTCTAGTACATCTTCTGGGGACACAGCTTCCCGCAGAATTCTTAACACAACACATATCATTGATCCATGTCACCTTTGTATGCAAAGACAAGCAAATAAGGTCAATACTTCCCATAAATCACTGAATGAGAGAAGCATGTACCAAATGAAAAACTAAACTGGTTGCTGAAAGTGCCACATTTTGGCAAAAAGATCCCTCTAAGGTAAATGATGAAGGGGACACTTGCTACAACAATCCTATGTTTAAGTCGGACGCCACATCCTTTCAAGCCGGGACCATGACTGTAAGCATATTGTGAGAAAACAATACCAAACACAAGCTAATTGTAGGGTTACAAGTAGCATATCAACTCAGATGCACTGCATACATGCTTAGGAACAAGGATAAACCTGCTAAGTGCCAACTTCTGCTGCCAACAAAGCGCGAGCTTTACGTGTCAGGACGCGGAACTATCCATACAAACTGCACAGGGAATTGCATGGCGGCAAGGGTTTGAGTGACCACAAACCTGATTATGACAGTATTTCACACCTTAAGCATCATAAATATGCTTATTTGCTTGCGTACATGATAATAATTTAGTATTATTACCTGTTTTACCATCAACAACCCTTATCCAGTGGCCCTCGGCTTAGTCGCAGACATTCCTCTACCTGAAAAAGTCAAAATTCCCAATAAAAAATAGATATAAAATGGCAAAAAACATGCATTTAAGTATTTTTAGTGTATTTTTATGAATAATATGAAGTAATAAACCTTGTTATGTTCATGATTGTACTAAATATGAAGGCTGCCTCAATTAAGTGTCTGCTGCACTGTCCAAACTGTAAAAATGTCCGCCATTCCATGTCGGTGAAATGGGGCTCTGTTTGAATGTTCATGCTTTATGCACTAGCTATTGTTGCGTTACTGGATCACGGAGTTCCTGGCGTTGAATTCTGACTTCATGTACCACACTAACGCTACACGGTCAACCAATATGCCTTTGAATTCAAGTTGGAAAGCAATTTAGCCCTTATTTGGCTATATCAGGGTGGGGGTCAACTTGAAAAACAACTATTCCAGGTCAAATTATCTGAATTCATGCATTTAAGGCACTTATTTTCTTCTCTTTTGTTAAGAAATGACCAAAAATCAGCTTTCCCAGTCATATTTTGCACTTGCAGATGATATTTCATTTTTACCTAAAGCTAGTTTAGGTTACAATATACCAAAAGATTTCCTACACAAATTCAATGTAAAAGCAATAACTTCAACAAAAAATAAAGTCAAACTTTTGCGCATAGAGACCCCCATAACCATACCTTTTCTTAAAGAGCATTCCAAGCCGCAATGATTTAGACAATAAAAAAGGGGGGTCATGCGTTTTGCAAGAAAGAACTCGATGCGAATCAGCGGTCACTGTTTTACAGCCATCAATTTACCGGGTTCGTACCAGTGGATGAGGGTTTCCCGCCATCTGTCAAAGTATCATGTAGTCTTTAACCTTCAAGCAAATGAGTGAATTTCTGTTAAACATCAATGTTTTCCCTACCACATGCACAAAGAAACATTCTAAAATAAAGTCATGGCAAGTGCCCACACAGAGAATTGTGTCTTCTTATAAATGATGTTCAGGTTTTTAAAGAGTATAGCATTGCACTCCAAAAAGATTTAGTATATTGTAACCTAAAGGAAAAATATGTTCTGAATGAAATGTGTTTTTCTTGCATATTATTATCTTCCTATTCATATTGCACCAATATATTAAGTTTGGCTGGATTATCTGTCCATTTGGCCATTTTAGATCACATTTTCACATGCGGGTGTTTTCGGTCCGAAGAAGGCGATTTAAGGGCTGTTAAAGCTTAAATGTCCCTTTTAGATTTAAAGCTGTTGTGTTCAATATCTGCAACAAAATACCAAAACAAACCATATGGACAGGCATGTGGGGCTTATGCGGGGTGGGGAAAGAATGAACTTGTTAGATATTTTCACTCCAAGCAATTTTGATAATGTCTTTTTTGTGTGTGTTTTTTTTAAAATACCCCCAAAAATGTCAATTTCACAGCAAAAAAATCCAATTTCATCCAAGACAAACAACAAATAAGCAAAAATGAGAGATCAAAGATACTTTGAAGTGTAGAAATCAATAAGCTTCCTATAACTTGTTGTTTCACACTTATAAAAGTGTGAAATCTTGAAAGCGCCTTGTTGCTCGGAGCCCATTTATTTACCAGTCGCAAATGGTATATTATAGCATATAATGCCATGGGTGCCTTTAAACTGCAGCAGATGGTCAATATGCTCTGCCAGCTGTCATTCAGAGGTTCAAGAGAATACAAAATTTCATATTTTGGGCGCAAAATAAGTACTTTTGACTATTTTTATGGTGGCAATCTGGTCAAAATGGGCATTAATAACTGCGCGAAAGACAAAAATGCTCATTTTGGGGGTTTAAACTAGAAGGAAAGGTTAAAATGGACAAGATACATATATGTTGGAGAGCATTATAAGCTTAGAAATGAAGTTCTATGAAGTAACAGGGGCAGAAAGGCAGCTCAGATCAATGCAGGCTTCCTGAAAGAGGTTTCTAGTACATCTTCTGGGGACACAGCTTCCCGCAGAATTCTCAACACAACACATATCATTGATCCATGTCACCTTTGTATGCAAAGACAAGCAAATAAGGTCAATACTTCCCATAAATCACTGAATGAGAGAAGCATGTACCAAATGAAAAACTAAACTGGTTGCTGAAAGTGCCACATTTTGGCAAAAAGATCCCTCTAAGGTAAATGATGAAGGGGACACTTGCTACAACAATCCTATGTTTAAGTCGGACGCCACATCCTTTCAAGCCGGGACCATGACTGTAAGCATATTGTGAGAAAACAATACCAAACACAAGCTAATTGTAGGGTTACAAGTAGCATATCAACTCAGATGCACTGCATACATGCTTAGGAACAAGGATAAACCTGTTAAGTGCCAACTTCTGCTGCCAACAAAGCGCGAGCTTTACGTGTCAGGACGCGGAACTATCCATACAAACTGCACGGGGAATTGCATGGCGGCAAGGGTTTGAGTGACCACAAACCTGATTATGACAGTATTTCACACCTTAAGCATCATAAATATGCTTATTTGCTTGCGTACATGATAATAATTTAGTATTATTACCTGTTTTACCATCAACAACCCTTATCCAGTGGCCCTCGGCTTAGTCGCAGACATTCCTCTACCTGAAAAAGTCAAAATTCCCAATAAAAAATAGATATAAAATGGCAAAAAACATGCATTTAAGTATTTTTAGTGTATTTTTATGAATAATATGAAGTAATAAACCTTGTTATGTTCATGATTGTACTAAATATGAAGGCTGCCTCAATTAAGTGTCTGCTGCACTGTCCAAACTGTAAAAATGTCCGCCATTCCATGTCGGTGAAATGGGGCTCTGTTTGAATGTTCATGCTTTATGCACTAGCTATTGTTGCGTTACTGGATCACGGAGTTCCTGGCGTTGAATTCTGACTTCATGTACCACACTAACGCTACACGGTCAACCAATATGCCTTTGAATTCAAGTTGGAAAGCAATTTAGCCCTTATTTGGCTATATCAGGGTGGGGGTCAACTTGAAAAACAACTATTCCAGGTCAAATTATCTGAATTCATGCATTTAAGGCACTTATTTTCTTCTCTTTTGTTAAGAAATGACCAAAAATCAGCTTTCCCAGTCATATTTTGCACTTGCAGATGATATTTCATTTTTACCTAAAGCTAGTTTAGGTTACAATATACCAAAAGATTTCCTACACAAATTCAATGTAAAAGCAATAACTTCAACAAAAAATAAAGTCAAACTTTTGCGCATAGAGACCCCCATAACCATACCTTTTCTTAAAGAGCATTCCAAGCCGCAATGATTTAGACAATAAAAAAGGGGGGTCATGCGTTTTGCAAGAAAGAACTCGATGCGAATCAGCGGTCACTGTTTTACAGCCATCAATTTACCGGGTTCGTACCAGTGGATGAGGGTTTCCCGCCATCTGTCAAAGTATCATGTAGTCTTTAACCTTCAAGCAAATGAGTGAATTTCTGTTAAACATCAATGTTTTCCCTACCACATGCACAAAGAAACATTCTAAAATAAAGTCATGGCAAGTGCCCACACAGAGAATTGTGTCTTCTTATAAATGATGTTCAGGTTTTTAAAGAGTATAGCATTGCACTCCAAAAAGATTTAGTATATTGTAACCTAAAGGAAAAATATGTTCTGAATGAAATGTGTTTTTCTTGCATATTATTATCTTCCTATTCATATTGCACCAATATATTAAGTTTGGCTGGATTATCTGTCCATTTGGCCATTTTAGATCACATTTTCACATGCGGGTGTTTTCGGTCCGAAGAAGGCGATTTAAGGGCTGTTAAAGCTTAAATGTCCCTTTTAGATTTAAAGCTGTTGTGTTCAATATCTGCAACAAAATACCAAAACAAACCATATGGACAGGCATGTGGGGCTTATGCGGGGTGGGGAAAGAATGAACTTGTTAGATATTTTCACTCCAAGCAATTTTGATAATGTCTTTTTTGTGTGTGTTTTTTTTAAAATACCCCCAAAAATGTCAATTTCACAGCAAAAAAATCCAATTTCATCCAAGACAAACAACAAATAAGCAAAAATGAGAGATCAAAGATACTTTGAAGTGTAGAAATCAATAAGCTTCCTATAACTTGTTGTTTCACACTTATAAAAGTGTGAAATCTTGAAAGCGCCTTGTTGCTCGGAGCCCATTTATTTACCAGTCGCAAATGGTATATTATAGCATATAATGCCATGGGTGCCTTTAAACTGCAGCAGATGGTCAATATGCTCTGCCAGCTGTCATTCAGAGGTTCAAGAGAATACAAAATTTCATATTTTGGGCGCAAAATAAGTACTTTTGACTATTTTTATGGTGGCAATCTGGTCAAAATGGGCATTAATAACTGCGCGAAAGACAAAAATGCTCATTTTGGGGGTTTAAACTAGAAGGAAAGGTTAAAATGGACAAGATACATATATGTTGGAGAGCATTATAAGCTTAGAAATGAAGTTCTATGAAGTAACAGGGGCAGAAAGGCAGCTCAGATCAATGCAGGCTTCCTGAAAGAGGTTTCTAGTACATCTTCTGGGGACACAGCTTCCCGCAGAATTCTCAACACAACACATATCATTGATCCATGTCACCTTTGTATGCAAAGACAAGCAAATAAGGTCAATACTTCCCATAAATCACTGAATGAGAGAAGCATGTACCAAATGAAAAACTAAACTGGTTGCTGAAAGTGCCACATTTTGGCAAAAAGATCCCTCTAAGGTAAATGATGAAGGGGACACTTGCTACAACAATCCTATGTTTAAGTCGGACGCCACATCCTTTCAAGCCGGGACCATGACTGTAAGCATATTGTGAGAAAACAATACCAAACACAAGCTAATTGTAGGGTTACAAGTAGCATATCAACTCAGATGCACTGCATACATGCTTAGGAACAAGGATAAACCTGTTAAGTGCCAACTTCTGCTGCCAACAAAGCGCGAGCTTTACGTGTCAGGACGCGGAACTATCCATACAAACTGCACGGGGAATTGCATGGCGGCAAGGGTTTGAGTGACCACAAACCTGATTATGACAGTATTTCACACCTTAAGCATCATAAATATGCTTATTTGCTTGCGTACATGATAATAATTTAGTATTATTACCTGTTTTACCATCAACAACCCTTATCCAGTGGCCCTCGGCTTAGTCGCAGACATTCCTCTACCTGAAAAAGTCAAAATTCCCAATAAAAAATAGATATAAAATGGCAAAAAACATGCATTTAAGTATTTTTAGTGTATTTTTATGAATAATATGAAGTAATAAACCTTGTTATGTTCATGATTGTACTAAATATGAAGGCTGCCTCAATTAAGTGTCTGCTGCACTGTCCAAACTGTAAAAATGTCCGCCATTCCATGTCGGTGAAATGGGGCTCTGTTTGAATGTTCATGCTTTATGCACTAGCTATTGTTGCGTTACTGGATCACGGAGTTCCTGGCGTTGAATTCTGACTTCATGTACCACACTAACGCTACACGGTCAACCAATATGCCTTTGAATTCAAGTTGGAAAGCAATTTAGCCCTTATTTGGCTATATCAGGGTGGGGGTCAACTTGAAAAACAACTATTCCAGGTCAAATTATCTGAATTCATGCATTTAAGGCACTTATTTTCTTCTCTTTTGTTAAGAAATGACCAAAAATCAGCTTTCCCAGTCATATTTTGCACTTGCAGATGATATTTCATTTTTACCTAAAGCTAGTTTAGGTTACAATATACCAAAAGATTTCCTACACAAATTCAATGTAAAAGCAATAACTTCAACAAAAAATAAAGTCAAACTTTTGCGCATAGAGACCCCCATAACCATACCTTTTCTTAAAGAGCATTCCAAGCCGCAATGATTTAGACAATAAAAAAGGGGGGTCATGCGTTTTGCAAGAAAGAACTCGATGCGAATCAGCGGTCACTGTTTTACAGCCATCAATTTACCGGGTTCGTACCAGTGGATGAGGGTTTCCCGCCATCTGTCAAAGTATCATGTAGTCTTTAACCTTCAAGCAAATGAGTGAATTTCTGTTAAACATCAATGTTTTCCCTACCACATGCACAAAGAAACATTCTAAAATAAAGTCATGGCAAGTGCCCACACAGAGAATTGTGTCTTCTTATAAATGATGTTCAGGTTTTTAAAGAGTATAGCATTGCACTCCAAAAAGATTTAGTATATTGTAACCTAAAGGAAAAATATGTTCTGAATGAAATGTGTTTTTCTTGCATATTATTATCTTCCTATTCATATTGCACCAATATATTAAGTTTGGCTGGATTATCTGTCCATTTGGCCATTTTAGATCACATTTTCACATGCGGGTGTTTTCGGTCCGAAGAAGGCGATTTAAGGGCTGTTAAAGCTTAAATGTCCCTTTTAGATTTAAAGCTGTTGTGTTCAATATCTGCAACAAAATACCAAAACAAACCATATGGACAGGCATGTGGGGCTTATGCGGGGTGGGGAAAGAATGAACTTGTTAGATATTTTCACTCCAAGCAATTTTGATAATGTCTTTTTTGTGTGTGTTTTTTTTAAAATACCCCCAAAAATGTCAATTTCACAGCAAAAAAATCCAATTTCATCCAAGACAAACAACAAATAAGCAAAAATGAGAGATCAAAGATACTTTGAAGTGTAGAAATCAATAAGCTTCCTATAACTTGTTGTTTCACACTTATAAAAGTGTGAAATCTTGAAAGCGCCTTGTTGCTCGGAGCCCATTTATTTACCAGTCGCAAATGGTATATTATAGCATATAATGCCATGGGTGCCTTTAAACTGCAGCAGATGGTCAATATGCTCTGCCAGCTGTCATTCAGAGGTTCAAGAGAATACAAAATTTCATATTTTGGGCGCAAAATAAGTACTTTTGACTATTTTTATGGTGGCAATCTGGTCAAAATGGGCATTAATAACTGCGCGAAAGACAAAAATGCTCATTTTGGGGGTTTAAACTAGAAGGAAAGGTTAAAATGGACAAGATACATATATGTTGGAGAGCATTATAAGCTTAGAAATGAAGTTCTATGAAGTAACAGGGGCAGAAAGGCAGCTCAGATCAATGCAGGCTTCCTGAAAGAGGTTTCTAGTACATCTTCTGGGGACACAGCTTCCCGCAGAATTCTCAACACAACACATATCATTGATCCATGTCACCTTTGTATGCAAAGACAAGCAAATAAGGTCAATACTTCCCATAAATCACTGAATGAGAGAAGCATGTACCAAATGAAAAACTAAACTGGTTGCTGAAAGTGCCACATTTTGGCAAAAAGATCCCTCTAAGGTAAATGATGAAGGGGACACTTGCTACAACAATCCTATGTTTAAGTCGGACGCCACATCCTTTCAAGCCGGGACCATGACTGTAAGCATATTGTGAGAAAACAATACCAAACACAAGCTAATTGTAGGGTTACAAGTAGCATATCAACTCAGATGCACTGCATACATGCTTAGGAACAAGGATAAACCTGTTAAGTGCCAACTTCTGCTGCCAACAAAGCGCGAGCTTTACGTGTCAGGACGCGGAACTATCCATACAAACTGCACGGGGAATTGCATGGCGGCAAGGGTTTGAGTGACCACAAACCTGATTATGACAGTATTTCACACCTTAAGCATCATAAATATGCTTATTTGCTTGCGTACATGATAATAATTTAGTATTATTACCTGTTTTACCATCAACAACCCTTATCCAGTGGCCCTCGGCTTAGTCGCAGACATTCCTCTACCTGAAAAAGTCAAAATTCCCAATAAAAAATAGATATAAAATGGCAAAAAACATGCATTTAAGTATTTTTAGTGTATTTTTATGAATAATATGAAGTAATAAACCTTGTTATGTTCATGATTGTACTAAATATGAAGGCTGCCTCAATTAAGTGTCTGCTGCACTGTCCAAACTGTAAAAATGTCCGCCATTCCATGTCGGTGAAATGGGGCTCTGTTTGAATGTTCATGCTTTATGCACTAGCTATTGTTGCGTTACTGGATCACGGAGTTCCTGGCGTTGAATTCTGACTTCATGTACCACACTAACGCTACACGGTCAACCAATATGCCTTTGAATTCAAGTTGGAAAGCAATTTAGCCCTTATTTGGCTATATCAGGGTGGGGGTCAACTTGAAAAACAACTATTCCAGGTCAAATTATCTGAATTCATGCATTTAAGGCACTTATTTTCTTCTCTTTTGTTAAGAAATGACCAAAAATCAGCTTTCCCAGTCATATTTTGCACTTGCAGATGATATTTCATTTTTACCTAAAGCTAGTTTAGGTTACAATATACCAAAAGATTTCCTACACAAATTCAATGTAAAAGCAATAACTTCAACAAAAAATAAAGTCAAACTTTTGCGCATAGAGACCCCCATAACCATACCTTTTCTTAAAGAGCATTCCAAGCCGCAATGATTTAGACAATAAAAAAGGGGGGGTCATGCGTTTTGCAAGAAAGAACTCGATGCGAATCAGCGGTCACTGTTTTACAGCCATCAATTTACCGGGTTCGTACCAGTGGATGAGGGTTTCCCGCCATCTGTCAAAGTATCATGTAGTCTTTAACCTTCAAGCAAATGAGTGAATTTCTGTTAAACATCAATGTTTTCCCTACCACATGCACAAAGAAACATTCTAAAATAAAGTCATGGCAAGTGCCCACACAGAGAATTGTGTCTTCTTATAAATGATGTTCAGGTTTTTAAAGAGTATAGCATTGCACTCCAAAAAGATTTAGTATATTGTAACCTAAAGGAAAAATATGTTCTGAATGAAATGTGTTTTTCTTGCATATTATTATCTTCCTATTCATATTGCACCAATATATTAAGTTTGGCTGGATTATCTGTCCATTTGGCCATTTTAGATCACATTTTCACATGCGGGTGTTTTCGGTCCGAAGAAGGCGATTTAAGGGCTGTTAAAGCTTAAATGTCCCTTTTAGATTTAAAGCTGTTGTGTTCAATATCTGCAACAAAATACCAAAACAAACCATATGGACAGGCATGTGGGGCTTATGCGGGGTGGGGAAAGAATGAACTTGTTAGATATTTTCACTCCAAGCAATTTTGATAATGTCTTTTTTGTGTGTGTTTTTTTTAAAATACCCCCAAAAATGTCAATTTCACAGCAAAAAAATCCAATTTCATCCAAGACAAACAACAAATAAGCAAAAATGAGAGATCAAAGATACTTTGAAGTGTAGAAATCAATAAGCTTCCTATAACTTGTTGTTTCACACTTATAAAAGTGTGAAATCTTGAAAGCGCCTTGTTGCTCGGAGCCCATTTATTTACCAGTCGCAAATGGTATATTATAGCATATAATGCCATGGGTGCCTTTAAACTGCAGCAGATGGTCAATATGCTCTGCCAGCTGTCATTCAGAGGTTCAAGAGAATACAAAATTTCATATTTTGGGCGCAAAATAAGTACTTTTGACTATTTTTATGGTGGCAATCTGGTCAAAATGGGCATTAATAACTGCGCGAAAGACAAAAATGCTCATTTTGGGGGTTTAAACTAGAAGGAAAGGTTAAAATGGACAAGATACATATATGTTGGAGAGCATTATAAGCTTAGAAATGAAGTTCTATGAAGTAACAGGGGCAGAAAGGCAGCTCAGATCAATGCAGGCTTCCTGAAAGAGGTTTCTAGTACATCTTCTGGGGACACAGCTTCCCGCAGAATTCTCAACACAACACATATCATTGATCCATGTCACCTTTGTATGCAAAGACAAGCAAATAAGGTCAATACTTCCCATAAATCACTGAATGAGAGAAGCATGTACCAAATGAAAAACTAAACTGGTTGCTGAAAGTGCCACATTTTGGCAAAAAGATCCCTCTAAGGTAAATGATGAAGGGGACACTTGCTACAACAATCCTATGTTTAAGTCGGACGCCACATCCTTTCAAGCCGGGACCATGACTGTAAGCATATTGTGAGAAAACAATACCAAACACAAGCTAATTGTAGGGTTACAAGTAGCATATCAACTCAGATGCACTGCATACATGCTTAGGAACAAGGATAAACCTGTTAAGTGCCAACTTCTGCTGCCAACAAAGCGCGAGCTTTACGTGTCAGGACGCGGAACTATCCATACAAACTGCACGGGGAATTGCATGGCGGCAAGGGTTTGAGTGACCACAAACCTGATTATGACAGTATTTCACACCTTAAGCATCATAAATATGCTTATTTGCTTGCGTACATGATAATAATTTAGTATTATTACCTGTTTTACCATCAACAACCCTTATCCAGTGGCCCTCGGCTTAGTCGCAGACATTCCTCTACCTGAAAAAGTCAAAATTCCCAATAAAAAATAGATATAAAATGGCAAAAAACATGCATTTAAGTATTTTTAGTGTATTTTTATGAATAATATGAAGTAATAAACCTTGTTATGTTCATGATTGTACTAAATATGAAGGCTGCCTCAATTAAGTGTCTGCTGCACTGTCCAAACTGTAAAAATGTCCGCCATTCCATGTCGGTGAAATGGGGCTCTGTTTGAATGTTCATGCTTTATGCACTAGCTATTGTTGCGTTACTGGATCACGGAGTTCCTGGCGTTGAATTCTGACTTCATGTACCACACTAACGCTACACGGTCAACCAATATGCCTTTGAATTCAAGTTGGAAAGCAATTTAGCCCTTATTTGGCTATATCAGGGTGGGGGTCAACTTGAAAAACAACTATTCCAGGTCAAATTATCTGAATTCATGCATTTAAGGCACTTATTTTCTTCTCTTTTGTTAAGAAATGACCAAAAATCAGCTTTCCCAGTCATATTTTGCACTTGCAGATGATATTTCATTTTTACCTAAAGCTAGTTTAGGTTACAATATACCAAAAGATTTCCTACACAAATTCAATGTAAAAGCAATAACTTCAACAAAAAATAAAGTCAAACTTTTGCGCATAGAGACCCCCATAACCATACCTTTTCTTAAAGAGCATTCCAAGCCGCAATGATTTAGACAATAAAAAAGGGGGGTCATGCGTTTTGCAAGAAAGAACTCGATGCGAATCAGCGGTCACTGTTTTACAGCCATCAATTTACCGGGTTCGTACCAGTGGATGAGGGTTTCCCGCCATCTGTCAAAGTATCATGTAGTCTTTAACCTTCAAGCAAATGAGTGAATTTCTGTTAAACATCAATGTTTTCCCTACCACATGCACAAAGAAACATTCTAAAATAAAGTCATGGCAAGTGCCCACACAGAGAATTGTGTCTTCTTATAAATGATGTTCAGGTTTTTAAAGAGTATAGCATTGCACTCCAAAAAGATTTAGTATATTGTAACCTAAAGGAAAAATATGTTCTGAATGAAATGTGTTTTTCTTGCATATTATTATCTTCCTATTCATATTGCACCAATATATTAAGTTTGGCTGGATTATCTGTCCATTTGGCCATTTTAGATCACATTTTCACATGCGGGTGTTTTCGGTCCGAAGAAGGCGATTTAAGGGCTGTTAAAGCTTAAATGTCCCTTTTAGATTTAAAGCTGTTGTGTTCAATATCTGCAACAAAATACCAAAACAAACCATATGGACAGGCATGTGGGGCTTATGCGGGGTGGGGAAAGAATGAACTTGTTAGATATTTTCACTCCAAGCAATTTTGATAATGTCTTTTTTGTGTGTGTTTTTTTTAAAATACCCCCAAAAATGTCAATTTCACAGCAAAAAAATCCAATTTCATCCAAGACAAACAACAAATAAGCAAAAATGAGAGATCAAAGATACTTTGAAGTGTAGAAATCAATAAGCTTCCTATAACTTGTTGTTTCACACTTATAAAAGTGTGAAATCTTGAAAGCGCCTTGTTGCTCGGAGCCCATTTATTTACCAGTCGCAAATGGTATATTATAGCATATAATGCCATGGGTGCCTTTAAACTGCAGCAGATGGTCAATATGCTCTGCCAGCTGTCATTCAGAGGTTCAAGAGAATACAAAATTTCATATTTTGGGCGCAAAATAAGTACTTTTGACTATTTTTATGGTGGCAATCTGGTCAAAATGGGCATTAATAACTGCGCGAAAGACAAAAATGCTCATTTTGGGGGTTTAAACTAGAAGGAAAGGTTAAAATGGACAAGATACATATATGTTGGAGAGCATTATAAGCTTAGAAATGAAGTTCTATGAAGTAACAGGGGCAGAAAGGCAGCTCAGATCAATGCAGGCTTCCTGAAAGAGGTTTCTAGTACATCTTCTGGGGACACAGCTTCCCGCAGAATTCTCAACACAACACATATCATTGATCCATGTCACCTTTGTATGCAAAGACAAGCAAATAAGGTCAATACTTCCCATAAATCACTGAATGAGAGAAGCATGTACCAAATGAAAAACTAAACTGGTTGCTGAAAGTGCCACATTTTGGCAAAAAGATCCCTCTAAGGTAAATGATGAAGGGGACACTTGCTACAACAATCCTATGTTTAAGTCGGACGCCACATCCTTTCAAGCCGGGACCATGACTGTAAGCATATTGTGAGAAAACAATACCAAACACAAGCTAATTGTAGGGTTACAAGTAGCATATCAACTCAGATGCACTGCATACATGCTTAGGAACAAGGATAAACCTGTTAAGTGCCAACTTCTGCTGCCAACAAAGCGCGAGCTTTACGTGTCAGGACGCGGAACTATCCATACAAACTGCACAGGGAATTGCATGCGGCAAGGGTTTGAGTGACCACAAACCTGATTATGACAGTATTCACACCTTAAGCATCATAAATATGCTTATTTGCTTGCGTACATGATAATAATTTAGTATTATTACCTGTTTTACCATCAACAACCCTTATCCAGTGGCCCTCGGCTTAGTCGCAGACATTCCTCTACCTGAAAAAGTCAAAATTCCCAATAAAAAATAGATATAAAATGGCAAAAAACATGCATTAAGTATTTTTAGTGTATTTTTATGAATAATATGAAGTAATAAACCTTGTTATGTTCATGATTGTACTAAATATGAAGGCTGCCTCAATTAAGTGTCTGCTGCACTGTCCAAACTGTAAAAATGTCCGCCATTCCATGTCGGTGAAATGGGGCTCTGTTTGAATGTTCATGCTTTATGCACTAGCTATTGTTGCGTTACTGGATCACGGAGTTCCTGGCGTTGAATTCTGACTTCATGTACACACTAACGCTACACACACGGTCAACCAATATGCCTTTGAATTCAAGTCGGAAAGCAATTTAGCCCTTATTTGGCTATATCAGGGTGGGGGTCAACTTGAAAAACAACTATTCCAGGTCAAATTATCTGAATTCATGCATTTAAGGCACTTATTTTCTTCTCTTTTGTTAAGAAATGACCAAAAATCAGCTTTCCCAGTCATATTTTGCACTTGCAGATGATATTTCATTTTTACCTAAAGCTAGTTTAGGTTACAATATACCAAAAGATTTCCTACACAAATTCAATGTAAAGCAATAACTTCAACAAAAAAATAAAGTCAAACTTTTGCGCATAGAGACCCCCATAACCATACCTTTTCTTAAAGAGCATTCCAAGCCGCAATGATTTAGACAATAAAAAGGGGGGTCATGCGTTTTGCAAGAAAGAACTCGATGCGAATCAGCGGTCACTGTTTTACAGCCATCAATTTACCGGGTTCGTACCAGTGGATGAGGGTTTCCCGCCATCTGTCAAAGTCTCATGTAGTCTTTAACCTTCAAGCAAATGAGTGAATTTCTGTTAAACATCAATGTTTTCCCTACCACATGCACAAAGAAACATTCTAAAATAAAGTCATGGCAAGTGCCCACACAGAGAATTGTGTCTTCTTATAAATGATGTTCAGGTTTTAAAGAGTATAGCATTGCACTCCAAAAATTTAGTATATTGTAACCTAAAGGAAAAATATGTTCTGAATGAAATGTGTTTTTCTTGCATATTATTATCTTCCTATTCATATTGCACCAATATATTAAGTTTGCTGGATTATCTGTCCATTTTGCCATTTTAGATCACATTTTCACATTCGGGTGTTTTCGGTCCGAAGAAGGCGATTTAAGGGCTGTTTAAAGCTTAAATGTCCCTTTAGATTTAAAGCGTTGTGTTCAATATCTGCAACAAAATACCAAACAAACCATATGG